>NC_083716.1:174945065-175248095 GCF_028564815.1 Eubalaena glacialis | reverse complement strand
TATGTCTTTCTCTTCTATGTTACTATTTTTGCAATTTCATTATGAAGTGTCTTAGTACGGTTTACATTTTTTTTTTTTTAAACTTACTTGGGACTCCATGGACTCCTTAAATCTTTGGATTGAATTTTTTAGTCAGTTCTGGAAAACTTTCAGACATTGTGTTGTCAAATATTGCTTCTGTCTCTTTCTTTCCTTTCTTTCTGGAACTCCAACTAGATGCATGTAAGGTCCGCCCACTGTCCTTCTATTACCTCCTTTTATATCTTCATCTTACGATTATCACTGTTCTGCCCCATCTTCCAGCTTGCTAAGTCCCTCTGTTTTATGTCTCATTTACTGTTAAACTTATTCCAGTAAATTCTTAGTTTCAATTGTTGTTTTATTTTCAGTAATAATTTCAGTATGATTCTTTTGCAAAGCTATGTCACCTTTGCATAAATTTTCAAGTTTGGCTTTTTATATCAATGAAAATAATAAATGTATACTGATTTTTTTTAGTAAGGTATTATAGGTTGTGTCTGATAACTTAAATATCTTAGGTCCTGGTGGGCCTAATTTTTCTTTTTAACTTTTCATTTGGAAATAATTTCAAAATTACAGGAAATTTCTAAGAATAAAAGCAGTACATAACACATCCATATAACCTTTTCTTGATTCAAATATTGTTAACATTTTGCCCCTTTGTTTTACCATTTTATCTGTCTGGCTATCTACCTAATTCTCTCCCTGTATATAAGTCTTCTCTGAACCATTTGAGAATAAGTTGCATACATGACTGTTTACTCATAAAATCTTTCGTGTTTAGTTTCTAAGATAAGGCTATTACCTTATATGACTACAAGACAGTTACCAACTTCAGTTATTTTAACACTGTTATAACAATGAATGTTTCTGTCCCCCCTAAAATTCATTATGTTGAAACCCTAATCCCAATGTGATGGCATTTGTGGGGCCTTAGTGAATGGAGTTAGTGCCCTTACAAGGCTTGAGAACTAGCTAGCTCTTTCTACCATGTGAGGACACAAGGAGAAGTTAGCCATCGGCAATCCAGAAGAGGTCTCTCACCAGAACCTAACCATGCTGGCACCCTGATCTCAGACTTCTGGCCACTACAACGGTGAGAAATAAATTTCTGTTCTTTATAAACCACCCAGACTATGGTACTTTGTTGTAGCAGCACAAACTAAAGACAAATATTTTCATCTAGTTTTCCATCCAATATACTATTTTATGAATTGAGCCAGTAATGTCATTTTTTTAGCATATTTTCCCTCCAGCACAGAATTCAATATAGGATAATGTATAGCATTTAGTTGTCATGTCTCTCTGATCTCCTTTAATTTGGAACATTTCTACCTGCTTTGTCTTTTATGACATTGACATATTTAAACAACACAGTTTTGCTTTCCCTGTGCGGCATGCGGGATCTTAATGACCTCATTAAGGCTAATCTGTTATTTCCCAATGGTTAGATTCAAGTTATATATTCTCAGTCATAATACTACATAAATGATACTGTCTCCACCTCAGGATATCATATGTAGAGGCATATGATGACCATCTGCCCTGCATTGATAGTGTTAATTTTGATTCCTTGGTCAATGTATGTCTGGTTTAAATGTATACTGGCTATTATATATGAAAACTTATTTGCTAAAGCATTTCAAACCTAGAATGATAATATTTCTTCTAGACAGGCTTTTCATTTTCTTCTGCCAAGTACTTGAGAGACTAGCTAGCTTGACCCAGTTTAATCTGATTTCAAGGCTTGTGGTTTTCCAGGCCAACCATATAACATGGAGGTGGGTTGCAAGTTGTGCAAAGGCAGGTTTGCTTCCAATAAATTTACTCCTAAACTGCAGCTCTTTACAAATCCATCCCCAGATGGAGGATGGTTAGCTAGTGAATCCCCCTAGGGAAGTTCTAGGGATTCCACCCAGACCCACGAGAGCACCAAAAGTGCAACTCACCCCTCAGACATTTCTTCCTAATGATAAAAATATTCTTGAATGCTGAACTCACTTCTATGGGTTCTTCCTTCTCCCAATTTCTGCACTGTAATTCTTTACAAACTTTGTTTCATTGAAGAAAGTTTTATTTTTCTTTTAAGTTCCATCCAACAACTTTTCTTGCTGCTCTTGGTGGAAAGTTTGTTCAAATGAATGTGTGTATCACAACTGGAAGCAATGTGTTAACAGACGATGATCCAACCATTGTTATCTCATGGCCACTGGGTAATTTTTACATTCACCCAAATGACAATGAGGTTTGTTCTGTTATGTCAGACTCTAAAAACCTCTCCTCACATAAATTAACCCCAAAATAGAGTGGCAGCTTCCAAGGAATCCAGAAAACCTGAAATGTATTTGAAGTAAGTCAACTGAAGTAGATGTGATTACTTTTTGTCTCCCCATCAACTTTCCTTAGGATCATGATTAGCCCTTATATGGAGTTCCAGAAAAGCAAGGTGTAGACGTATGTGTCAGCACTCGTTTCTCCTGGTCACACGTATTAGGTCACATGACCTAATCATGACTTTCCCCAGAAAAGAACCCCACTCCTTCTTTTCTGGCATCTTTAATTTGGAGATGACTAGTTTAGGGGCGAAGGGTGGGATGGGAGGGAGGGTGAGGTTGGAGAAAGAGAGAAAAAGAAAGAAATCGCCTGAGAATGAAGCCAAGCAGAAGCTAGCAGAATACAAAGATGCTGGGTTAGAGAATGTCCCCATATCATTGGCTGAAGCCTTTGATCCTGATATACCTGAATTTACCCCTTGGATCGTTCAGTTACATAAGCCAATAAATTATCCTGAGTTATTTTGAATTGGGTTTCTGTCTTGCACTAGAGTCTAGACTGGTTAAAAAGTTTTAAAAGCTATGTACACAATAAAATTATGTGTATAACTATAGAGTGTCTCTCCTCTCATCCAGGTCAGTGAGCAATAACCAAACAAGAAGGAGAAGGCATGTAAAATGATAAACAGTGTAGTAGGAATTAAATCTAAAGAGGAGAGAAGATGGAAATGCTAATTAGCACATTTAATTTTCATGTAGTCAAATCTTTTAGTGTTTTTATTATTGATAAGTTGCCTTAGGAAAAATAAAATGCACACACATGATAAGTGTAGAATGCTGCTCCCAAATGAGTCTGCAGCACCTTGGTTTCTGCCATTATCCTTACATAATGTGTAGAATCAAAAGTGAGACATCAGCAAACAAGATAAATCATTTTCGGACATACTTGAATAAAGCTGAGGAGTTTCTATTCCAGGACTCCAAGGCCACCATTATTTCTCAACTATATCTCTGAAATAGCCTCTAGCTCATTTCCTAGCGGGCTCTTTTTCCCCCTGTTGTCAATTCTACACATGGTAGCCAGAAAACCCATCACCCTACCTTCCCAATCAAAACCCTGCAATCCTTGACATTTCAAACATACTCTGATCTTTCCTGCAAGCCTACAAAGGGATTGTTGGCAGGCACTGGCTAGCTCTCCATCCTCACCTCCTGTCCTATTCCTCACTCATTCCTTGCACTAGTGCTGCGTTGCTTGAGGTGTCTCTAACACACCTGGTTCAATCCCCCTGCAGCACCTCTGCCTGAAGAATTCTTCCCCAGGTAGCGTCAAATGGCATGGTCCTTCCTTAATTCTCTGCTCAAATATCACATCTTCTGAGAAATTGTTCTTAACTACCCTACCGAAAGCACACCACCCACTCTTCCATCAGACTTTATGTCCTCTGCCTTGTTTTTATTCACAGCACTCACACTACCTGACATGCTATCTTGTTATATTATCTGTTTTTTGCCTCTTCCCCCCCCTACTCTCACCCCTCCCCCTTTCCTACTGCCTATTAACTCGTTCTCTTTCTTTTACAAATTATTTTTATTATTTCACCCTTTATTATCAATGAATTGGGCTCTTGGAATTATAATGTGATTTGATAGGCATAAGAGAATATGGATACTAAGTATTTTCTAAATCACTGGATGACAGATTACAAAACAGCCTAAAACTTTTATGAGGTAGGTCAACGTAGCTATGGAGTCCTACTAGAACAAATAATCATGGGTACCACATACACTAATTCTGCCACACAAAAAAAGTGGTTCATGAATATGAAGTAATACCAAAGAAGTGGGTATACAATTTTAAGGTACATAAACTCTACGTTTCCATCTTTCCAACGTTCATGTATTATCTATTCCTTCATTTGCAGAAATTCTGGAATTCTGCTGTTTATTTGGGATTTTACAGTACATTAGTTTTGAGCTAGCATAGGATGTATAAAAGGTAACCAAAAAGAAAGCAAAGCAAATGTGAGAAAAAGAAAAACCGAGTAATAGGGATGAATGCCTGATCTAACCCTTCTGCTCTGGAGCATCTAGCATCAAATTTAGACCAAGGTACATTTAATAGTTTTCTTCAACCATAATCTATGAGAAGTCAGTTTCCTGAAATACAATATTCATATATTTAATGAAAAAAAATCTCATGATTGTGATTTATGGCCCCTTGGATGTTAAGCCAGATCCTGCTGGGTAAATTACTTTTGCAACTGGTAAAGTTATAGATAGAAATATGACAATGAATATGACTTTAAAACAGCTAGGAAACAAGGCTTCAGGTGTTTAAGTCCCCAGTTCAAACAGGAGTTAATCATTGAGTTTCTGTATACTGAAATCATTGCTTTAGATATTTTTAGTTATTTTTTAGGATTTTATATAGATGAAAAAGATCAGCCATCATAAATATTTGTCAAGTCACTGATGGCATAATATAGTTCTCACATCCTACCTGAGCTACAGGGGGAAATTAAGTATAGGATGCCATTTTCCCATCACCAACTAAAAAAGAGAAATAAACTCTATCAACTTAAAATGAGCCTTAAAAAAAATCTGATAGAAATGTACTCAACTCTCAACTCCCATCCCCATCTCACAAAAAAAGCTTTGATTAGAAGCAAAATATCTTGATTTAATTTTTAAACTGACTACATGGAGGGAATCTTATTGCAGAGTCTTTCAAATTTGATTTTAAAATATCACTTACTGCGTTTCCCAACTTTAAATTGAAATGTGAAGTAATAAAACAGCATAGTAAATATATGACAGAAGATATAAATAATATAGACAGAAATTATAGCCAATGTCTGAGGAAGATGGGATTGTTTTTCCAGTTATTAGACTACTCTCGGCCTGTTCCTTTCTAGTAATAAATATAGATATAAACATATACATATGCACATATGCATATGTGTGTACATGTATAGATGTATGTATATTTGAAATTTCACCTCCTTTATTGAGTTTGTTCGGCAGAGGGGGAAAAGCTGAAAATTCACTATACACCAAAAGCCAATAAACAGAAGTAATTTCCTTTTTGTTTGAGGTTTCAGAGTTAGATTCTTGACTCCATCAAAAACCCATTTTTGAGTCTTGGAAATGTTACTTAATCAATATCTTGTTCTTAGTTTCAACATCTATAAAATAAAATTATTAATGACAACTACCTCCTAAGGTTTTGCTAAGTATTAAATTATATAATTCCTATAAAAGGGTAAGCAATTCTATATCTAACACATAGTAACACTCTAAAAATTATATACTGTTATTATTACTATTACTATTATTCTCAATAAAAAGCTTAATGAGATAGTAACTAGTGTCCCATTTACTAAAATGATATTTTAACTTCATTTTCAAATTTTGTTATATCATCACTACTCCTAATCATGGGATGAACATTTAACTATGAATGCAATTTTAAATGGATATGTTCGTAGAGCTTGAGAATTTGTTGAAGTTGTTGAAGGTCTTTTTAATGGAGATACCCACAATTTTTTTAACTATCAACTGGTGGGGCAGTGGGGGGACTTTGGAACAGCTAAGAGTAAAATCTCTGAGTTTAACTAGGAAAAGATAAGGCAAGGGATGATCTTGGCAGTGAAAGGAGAAAGAGGAATTTTAGTACTCCGTAAGCAAAAACAGAGGATTCTTTAAAATCTGCCCCAGTCTCAGATGACAGTTCTAGCAGACCCCTGACAGGGCATGTCCGAAGCAAGCTCTTTAGACAGCTACACTACTGCCTTCCACTGTAACTTCAAAATGATCCCGTCTACTCACTGGTTCACTGCCTCAGAAATTAACATTTTTACAATGGAGTATCCAAAATCAGTTCACTTGACAGGAAAGATAAGTAGATAGAACTGTAAAATATAGTGCTTCAAACTTGAGATGACACTCTTCTCATTGCCATCTCTTTGAAATTAGCTGTGAGCTTAATACTTTGAAGATAATGTGATAATCAACTGGGCAAAGATAACAAGATAGGCTATGATATAAAACGCATTTCAATAAAGAGAGATAATGCCACTGCATTCATTTCCCAAAGAGTTAGTGTGGGAAAAATGCATACTTCACACTGTTCTTTCCTACTTCAAGTTAACAAATTAACTCATATGTAAAAAGGGTATTTTTCTCATTATATTTTAGTTACTTGCTTTTTCATAAAGATATGTAACTATCACGGGCAATCTTATCTAGTGTCCACCTATTTCATGGGGTAAGTATATTGACAGCATGATATATGTGCTATGCTATTAACTGTCCCTTAGTATATTTTAATGAAATTTGAAGAATTTAATAAAAACTTAGGAGACAGTCTGATTTGGCTTAGAGTAAAACAGAGAAAGATCGGCATGGTAAGAGCTTAGTGAGCACAGGAGAGGATGGTAGGAAGTTAAGTCTAAAAAGAAAGTAAGAGGCAAGTTCAGGACTGTTCAAAATATTTGAATTTGTCCTTCCAAAGAGAAAAAATTTCTATCATGAGGAATGAGAGTGAAAGGAAGTTGAGTGATTAAGATGTCTTTTGATACATAGAAGGGGGTGAGAGAGCACTTTTGAAGGCAACAGGCATTGCATTGCAAACCCTAGGACTACAAACACTCATCTCTACAAAAAAGAGAAGATGAAAAATCTCACATTACTGAATAGTGGCAAAGAATCATCCAAAGCTATAACTTATATTCAGTACAAAACAGTAAAAACAAAAGGGAAAATCTAGTGCTTTTTCAGTTTTAAATTTAAAATGTCATAAAACATTCTAGATAAATGTTATCTAGATAAATGAGATAAAAAGATAAGAAAGGGATTACCTCTTTTCCCACCATTTTATAACACATTTATAATTTCAGTGTTCATAGGTGTATGTTTTATCTAGCTATAGTTGAACTTGTATATAATTCTGCACAGTTTCCTCCAAGAAACATTATCGCATATGTATTTTTATTTTATTATAATCCTATTTACTTTTAATGGTTGCATATTATCCTCAAATATATGTGCCTAAGTGTATTATTGGCCATTTGAGTTGTGTATTATTGGCCATTTGAGTTGCTTCTGAGTTTATTTCACAAAATATATCCATCAACATCTTCAAACATATGACCTTTTCCATATTTTGTACTATTTTCTTAGGATAGATTCCCAGAAGTAATATTAATAGATAAGACAGCATGAATATTTTCATAGTCCCCCCCATATGCTGCCAAATTGTTTTTCAGAAGGGCTGTGCCAATCTTAATTGCAACGAACGGTTTCTGAAAGCACTGGATTCACTGCATCCTTGCCAACAGGGGGCATGATTATTTTTAATATTATCATTTAGTAGATGAATAACAAGTCCTCCTATTGCTCATATAACTGATTTAGTCTAGTAGACAAAGGATAGGAAAGGAGAATATCTGAAATTAAGGAACAATTTGACAAAATCTGCCTATTCTAGTGACTATTATTGTGTTCAAGATGGTTACGCAGATGCTGGAAGCTCACCAAGCAAGCTAAGTTCACCATAAATTGCATAAACACAAAGCATGCTGATAGATAAGTGTAAACCTGGGCAGGGGTCTCTAGAGAAATGTCAGGAATCCTAGTTTTTGGTCCAGTTCAATTCAGCACTATTAATCATGCAACTAAAGACAAGGAAAGCAAGGTAATCAAATGTGAAAATAAACAAAGACCCATACATTCTCAAAGTAAACAAGCACACATACATTTTAATCCAGAGACTCCAGTTCTAGGTCTTAAAGATTTGCACACATGAAATAATCTGTACAAGATTATTCATGACAGTATTGGTTGTGTTGGCCAAAAGATTAGAAAAACACAATCGTTCATCAGGAGGGGACTATCTAATAATAAATAAACTATGGTACTTTCAACAAATGTAATACCACGAAGCTTAAAAATGAATGAGGAAACTATTAACTTGGACAGTCCTTCCAACACTGCTGAGTTTAAAAAGCAGGAAGCAAAACATATATACATACAGACACACACACACACAGAAAGTTAGCATCTGTATAAAAATTGCAGGAAAAAAGAAAAAGTTGAAAAGTTTACTGTTTGTTTGCATGTGCTAGGCTATCTCTGAAAAGATACCAAGAAACTAGTAAGAATGGTTACCTATTTGGGGAAGATGAGCACTGGGTATATGGGGAAGGGATATGAGAGGGAGAATTTTTACCGTGTGTTTTCTGAACCATGTGTATATTATCCATTCAAAAAGTATATACATTAATTTAACAAAATAACAATGAAATGATCCTTTCCTGTGCCTTGGAATGGTACTAGCTGTCAGACTGCCCATCCCCACAAGCTACAAAGAGGCAGTGGTTATTGGAGGGAACAATGATCAACCAATTTTCTTTTTCTTCTGTTTTTCTCCAGTAATTGCATTATTTGTTCAAGTATAATTCACAAGATCATCAAAATCATCCCATACAGAGCTCAGCCAATACACCAGAGTAAACTGCTATGGAAAAATGCATTACAATAGTAATGCATTATTCTTTTAGGAAAATTCCACCCATTCTTATATCCAGACCCCTTTGTTCTTCTTTGGAAATTATAGTTTCTGAGCTGTAGGTATGAGCAAGAGGAAAATAATATTCAAAATATTCAGCTATATTTGCTTTCTGATTTATATGAGGCGGCATGGTTTCCTGCTTTATTATAATCAAATTTTATAGTACCTTTAATTTTATTTAATAAATAGCTGGGCCAGACTATAGTTTATCTTAAGATGTAATAGCTTATATTGTCTCAATTTAAGCATGAGCCTATGGGAATGAGCAGGGTAAATGATGAGATACACACATATCAATACATGTAATTATTTTTATTCTTTTTTAACTTCCTTCGCTAGTAAGAATTCTTCATTTGAACCATAAAATGCGAATACGTTTTAAATCCTATTACATTGAGATTAAAGAGTTAAAAAGCAAAGTCCAAGATGGCTCCTGAAAAGTTATCCAAGTAGGAAACCAGCCAAATTTCACTTGATATATAGTAACTAACTTAATGTGGAAAAGGGAATATTGTACAATTAGCTCCTTTCCTTACAAAATTAAGTATATCAGTCCAATGTTCTGTTTCCAATATAGTTGTCTAGAAGCTCAAAGCCACTATCATTTCTCCAACGATTCTTTTGCTTTTATGTTTTAGTATTGATTTTTGTATGATTATTGAAGTAGTGCCTGTTCCTGCCAAAAAATACTTTCATAGGCTTAAACATAAAATCCCCGTAATCCTACTGCCCCCCAAAACAAACGTTAATATTTTATTTAAGCCATTTTGTGAATGTGAATGCAAGCTTCTCCTTCATATTAAATTTTGTATTCTTTTTCCACTATGATTTAACCAGCATTTTCCAATGTTATTACCAAGCTTTCAAAGTCATGATTTAATGATACATACCATAATTTCATTATTCCCATATTACTGGCCAAATAGATTATTTTTACTACCAAACTACTAAAAATGCCATTTTAATGAAACTGTGTGTTATTTCTGACTAATTACATGGAATTAATTTCTAGAAGTGGAATTACTGAAACAAAGGCAATACTTTTAAGGCTTTTGATACACACAGTGGATGTCTGTTGTTTTTACCTGTCCAGCATCCATTTTCCCTCCTCAGTAACAGTCCCTTGATTTTCCTTTGAATGTGGTCTTGATAGGACCAGAAATCAAGGTGCCCAGTGATCCACTGACCAAAGCCTAGGCATGAAACTTGAGCTAGGTCAGTAATACTTCTCATTCTAGGAATTTGGGCCTGCAGGAAATTGACACATAGAAGAGGACTGATACTGATTCATCCCAGTGATGGTACCTGGCAAAGATTTCATCAGTTTCTCCCATGATCTCTGTAGCTATTATATTTCCTCTCCTTGTCTTTTGATTCTGTAAGCTACAAACTACCTTTCTTCTGTTGTGGATCTTATTCCGTAAGTTAGTCATAATTAATACCTGTACCATGCAACAAAGGAATTCTGTAAACACCAATGAAAAGCCTTACCAGAAGTTTAGGGGAATCTGCAGTTTGCCCCATCTTCACCATCTCCATCACCTTTTGTAAATGAATCAACCTTTACTGACAGTCTTAACTACTTTGATAAGCTAAAAAATGCTATCGTTTAATTTTTTCCTTTACATTTTATCATTAAGTTAAAATTTTAGCTGCTTACTGGCCTTATATATTTCTAGCTTTCATAGATTATCAGTTTATTTCTTAGTCCATTTTTCTATTGGTATACTTGGAAATTTTTTGGTAGCCAGTGACAATGCCTATTGTCTCCAATTATGTTCAAGGCACTAGGGATAAAATGATGATCAGTTTCTCTCTTTAAGAGGTTTTCAATCTAGTGAAGAGGATGGATATAAGCTGTGAATCACAATATTTTGAGATAAGTTCTCTAATAGGAGAAAACGCTGAAAGGTTTTCGTACGAGTAATATTAAACTGTTATTCACAATTTGTATTGAAAATATTTTCTTGATTTACTTATGGCATTTTTGACTTAAAACTGTTAAAATTTATGAGGTCAAATCTTTATATTTTCCCTTTATATTTGTGTTTATGAAGTCTCTATTTTCTTCTAACTTGATTTAGAGTTTCTTTATATTAACTCTTCATATCATCTGACATTTATTTTTGAAATGTAATGTGAGATACGGAGTGTCCCTTTTTTGCAAATGATTACTCAATTTTCCCAGCACCATATATTGATCATTTTTTGTTTTCACACAGGTTTGTGATTACTGCATATCATGCTTTATTTTCCATACTTTAGAGTTCGTGTCTGAGGTTTTTAAAATTTCTTCTTCATGTTTGTCTGCATGTTAATATACTGTATTAATTACCACCATTTTTAATGTCTTTAGTTGATAGTACAACTTTGTCTCAATGCTTTTTTTATTTAAACATTCTTTTGCTATCATAACTTATTTGCTATTCCATATGAACTTCAGAATCTCTAAATTTTGCAACAATCTCTTTGGATTTTTATTTGGATTGTCTATATATATATATATATATATATATATATATATATATACGTATGTATATACACATACATAAACATTCAGTATTTCTATTTTGAAAAAGTCTCTACTTTTTCACATTTATTGTCAATATCTGTTAGTAAAAGTTTGCTTTTTAATATCCTCTGAGTTTGAGTTACTTTAACAAAAAGTCAGGAGAAAATTTCAGGCAGCTTTGAAATAACTCCTTATAATACTTAAAGTATAAAATGTCTATCTATCTATTTATCTATCTGCCTATCTATCGAGAGACAGACAGAGAGACAGACAAAGGGACAGAGAGACAGAAAGAGAGCAAGAAGGAACCAATAAAGATGGAGAAAAAAATGACTAATTTAGCTGCCTTCAAGAAATTTCAGGATTGGCCTACTTTTTATTTTAGTCAGCATGGTTAGAAACTAAAGATTATCTTTTATTTATTTGAATAAAGGGAATTAGGCCAACATAGTCACTAAAATAACTTTATCAGTATAATTCATTATTTTTTAGTTTTTGCTTATCAAATATAGCACCTCTCCTGTCTCTAACTGGATGGCTGTGTTCACTCAGAGAAATCAATATGTATTACTCACATTCAATTCATCTAACCCCTCAAAAATTGGAATTCAAGTAATCAGTAATGCTACTGTCATTTAATAGACATAGAAACTAAAGTAGTGATGGACCGTGGTGGGAACTCACCAGCAACGGAAGGAGACTAACTATTAGTTCATGTGCCCTATTCATGCAGCCAGAGTGCGTGTGTGCACATTTAGTGCAGTTTTTCTCGTCTAATAGCATTTAAATTTATAACCAATTGTATACAACCAAAGTATACCTCTGGCAATTGTCTTTGATTGAGTGCTAGGGCCCTGGGGAAGTCACCCACAAATTTTGTTGTTCAGTGAGGAATTGATTCAGCCCTGATGTCACCTATATATGTCATGAAAACATTTCATAGTCAAAGACCAAACAAAATGCTAACTGCAGAAACTCAGAACGAAGTGCAGTATATCAGTTATAAACCATCTCTTCAGTTGCAAATTTGCATCTTAGGACAACGAAGTGTCTCTTCAAACCATTGTCTGATAGAATCTAGCAATAGGTTTGTTTGTTTTCTTTTTCTTTTTCCTTTCCTTGAGTAATAAGAGAGCTCCTAGTTCTTTAAAATCCTCTCCTTATCCCCACCTGTTCCCTCACTCTGCTGTATTTTGTTTTGTTTTTGTTTTATGCTAAGTTAAAGCAGTAGCTTTTAAGGTTTTCTTAACCATTTTCCCTTGCTATGGAACGTTGAAGAACGAAAAAATTTGGAAACAATTGGTATTTCCTGGAGTCCCTGAATTCACCTATTGATCACTTTGAAGCCCATAGACCTCTGGAAGTGAGAAATCCCTTGTTTAGAGATACTAGTAAATATTTTAAAGGAATATTATAGACAAAATGACTGAATTAAATACAAATATTTTACATGCAAACACACCTCTAGCCCTATAAATCTTAGATGACATCTCTGAATGCCTCTCAATTTATCATTTTCTTGATCCCAACATAATATTAATGTGATGTATTATTATTTCAGGTATTAAAATATTTAGATGCACAAATTGGTGGATGTTGTCATTTCTTCTTATACCTCCATTTTACAAAATGTAGGGCTGTATAATGAGCAATTGGTATGGAGTTAACTTATACAAATAGTAGTTGACAAACGATGTTTCTAGATCTGGTTCTACTTTCAATTGACTTTGGGTATTATTAACTTCCTGGAGTGAAGTTCTTCCTTATACACAGGAGAGGTTAGACTAATGACCTGGGTTTTTCCCAGGTCCAAATATCTGATTTCTGCTTAGCTTTCATCTAACTATTTAGTAATCAGCCAAAGCTGACTTTGTGTGCTAGGTATGGTAACTGTTGGTTGGTTTACTTGCTTTTTTAAAAACACTGTTTTCCTAAAGTTTTGTATTTGGGGCAGAAAGGAGAAAAGCCAGGGCAAAAAAAGGTAAAGGCTTAAGTGGGTGGTATATGCATCTCTGAATCTAGATAAATATTGAAACAGCATTATCAGAAGACTTTTCCTCATCTCCTAAAACTGGATTGTAGAGCAGCAATCTTGAAGATTTTTCTTGAATGATGGAAATCCATTCAGAAATGACTATTAGCATCGTGTGCCCTGCACTAATACCTTGTCATAACAGAACTGGTGAGTTGGCATTAATTCATTATGTGATCTGGCTTCTTGGGAGTACAACTTCAGTTTTCCTCTAATATGAAAATACTGTTCACAAACCAACTTTTGAAAGCCAAGCTAGGTTCCATTCTTTACACGAAGGTAAACACACCCACAACTATTTTGAGACTTAAGCTAAAGACCCTAAAGAAAATAATGAAATGGAAAGCACAGAAAGTGAAACTGGAATCATAATTGCACACAGTTTTACACCCAAGAGAACAGAATCTGGGAAAATACTGCAAGGTTTTATCTGTCATTGGACTGGATAACCAAATCAATTCTGAATTAAAGACAAACTTATTCTGAAATTTTTGAAGTGTTTTGGCATTTCTTATTGGACAATCAGATGGTGAGTCTCTTTTTTTTTTTTGATGAATAAAATTTAGGAAAACCTTAACCTCAAACTCTAGGGTTTTTGATCGACTTTCACAGAGTTACATGAATACGTCACTCTCAATGTGGAAGAAGTAGAATGTTTCGCATTAGAATTACGCTTTTGGGTCCTTTATTACCACTTCAATTCACTCATCCCCTTTAAATGAGGTTATGTAGATTTGACCTTGGATAGTCATAAATGCCTTTTAAAATGTTGCTAGTTTGAGTGCAATATAAGGATAAATTAAAGGATAATGTTTCCCACTCTAGTTCCTCTGAAAAATATTATTATTTGATTTTAAAGAATTTTTAAAGGGCAGATATCCTGTCATTTTATTGCTTAATCATCTTTGAATCCCTCTCTTACCTTTAACCTTCATCATATGCACTGCTGTTTTTGGATACATAGCTTCAGAAGTAACATGTATCAGATAATTATCGTGATTACTTTCCAGTTCTTAGATTAATTTGAGTATATTTGTGTGGGTGTGTGGGTAGATGTGTATTAACTGGAGAGAAAATGAGATGGAAGGAGACTGAGCCATGGGATACAGGGTAGGTTGGTAGGAGATAAATCTTCTATATAAGTTATCTACTTAACATTTTTTGTTTATGATCTATTTTACCTCAAGAAAATATAAGCCTTATGAGGGCAAGGGTCTTTGACTTATTCTCTGATATGGTCAAAGCAACTAGAACAGTGTTTTGCACACAGTTGGAACACAGTTCAACTTGTTAAATTTTACTTGAATAAACCAGTACCATAATTAATTAGTAACAGATTACCTAAGAGGATGAGAATTTTGCCTTATGAAGTATATTGATCATTTAGCATGTTGGTGAATTTGTTTCAAATGCAGGAGTGGTTATATTCTTCCTGAGAAGCTTTCCAGTACGTGTGCATATGTGTGTGTGTGTGTGTGTGTGTCTGAGAGAGAGACAGAGAGAAAGAGAGACAGGGACAGAGACAGAGACTTCGAGAAAAATGCAAATGCATTTCTGATTTACTGAACTGGTTGAGGATTTTAATTCCCTGAAACATGTTAGTTTTCAAAAACCAAAATGATCTCATCATTAATTAAATGAATACAAATTATTATTAAATAAAATAAAATAAACTTCACTGTCTTAATGTAGAGACTCTAGTCATGACTCTTTGACAAAATAAATATATGGTATTTATTGCACTGCTATTCACAGTAAATGTGATCTTTTTAGAAAAGTTATGCAGTATTAAAACTAAAATCCAGTATAGGTCAAAAAGTGAATTTAGTGACCTAGAGTCTTGACAAGTTGACATTCACTTGAGTTACTAAAATCCATCTAGAAAATACGGCAGTCTGAGCTCATGGATTGCCCTGCAGCAAAACAAGTCATAACTGAAGTGGATCTGCAGAACTGACACAACTTGAATTGCCTGCATAAACTAAGCGGCTATAGCACTACTACACCCCCTAAACCTGAGCACTCCCCCTCCCGCTCACACCCTGCGCCGTTTCTGCTCTCAGTCACACACAGACACTGCTGCTTTATCCTCACATTTCTGCTCATTGACACATTTCTCCGCACTTTACTACATTTTGGTCTGGTGGCTTTGAAAATGTATTTAATTATCTGAAAAATAATCCCAAAGTAAAAGTCCCCCTCCAAAAAAAAACCCCTCAAAACACCTGAAAATGAATACAAAAGCTCTGTTTAAAAACTTGTGACTTACCCCAATATATAATGCAGTGGATTTACAAGATATTACTTGTTAGCAATGTGAAAACCACATTCTTAGACAAGTAGTTGAAAATTTCCTTAAAAGTTCCACTTTGATTACTGGATGTTATTGGTAACTTGGTTTTAATTTAAGCTTATTTTAAAATTACTGATTAGTAATGCATAATATAATGTAAGCCTATTTCTCCCATATCCGCTAATTGGGGAAAACAATTTTATCAGCTCATAGCACTGCATAAATGAAACACAAAACTAATATCAACTGCCTAATGTGTTTAATCATCTTAATAAAGTCCTAAAAGTTACAACTAAATATTGCAACATTACAATAATCACCTGGCAACAGGTAATTGTGTATTGAAATGTCACAACCACGAGCTATCCTCTCTTTAATGATATCAGAAAACTACCCCTTTAAACCAGATGCGATGACTACTACAGGGAAAATATGTGCTACCAATTTTGTACTAACCCAAATGCAATGTATGCGTTCAACTAAAATAGTACGAAAAATTCCATTTACAGTTCATGAATTAAATGATGAAAAAAAGTGCAACCATTCTCGGACATAAAACTAACATCACTCCTAGTTCACCAGTAAGTTATTCATCTGCTTCAGAATTATTTTATATTACTAAATTGGGGGTAAATACTACTTTTACAATTAAAAAAAAACTTACAAAAAATGCTGACATTTTGGACAGCTCCCTCCTGATTTTTCTACAGTATTTCTATTAGGTGTCTTTCATTTGTTTTCAGCTTTGCCAAATCAGAAATGAGTCCAACCAAAGTCGTTTCTGCCGCTTGGGTTTGGGTTTTGTTTGTTGTGCTGCGTTGTGTTTGGGGGCCAAAGATTCCTCCCGTGAAAGGGATTAAAGATCTACATAACTGGGAAAGTGCTGTTCTCAGCTCAAGAACCGGCTCCCTGTATTGAGCCAATTTTTAACATTTTTCCAAAGATTCTAGCTGGTAAGAAGGGAGCTGCCCTCTCCAGTTCCATTCCCCGCTGCAATTCCAGCGCCTCTGTAAAGGACCACAGCCTCTCCATCTGTGCCAGGGCAGGGGCAGTTTGTTACTGCCGAGGTATTTCAAGAACTTTCCAAGCAAAGACTCCTAGGAGACAAAGGGCCACATACAAAACAATCGCCAAGAATAAGTCTGTGCGTCCTGAAGAGGGGTGGAGAAACCACTGCATGAGCTACGGAGACTCGGACTTAGCCCGGCAGCACCATCCATTTGCAGCAGCGCAAAAATCCGCCTTCTGCGGAAAGGTTTGCAGCGCGGGTGGAACTCCCAGTGGCTTTATAAAATAAACTAATTTAATATAAAATAGAAACAGTGTAGGTACTGGAAGAAGCTGGGTACTAAACCTGGGTACACTGGCGTTTAACGTGCTCTAGGTCTGGCTGCGCAGACCCCAGCGGGCCGGAACTTTCTCGGAGGGCGGGGCCACCCGGCAGAACGCAGCTGCCGCGAGCGCGCCCGGCCGAGTCCCGACCCCGAAGGTACCCGGCCAAGGTAGCCCGATGAGGCAGGGGCTACATCTGAACGTGCACTCGAGCCCCGCCCCGTTTCAGCCGCCAAATCTCTGACACCCGTGCCCCACGCTGGAGCGGGCCAGGAGCGACCTCCATCAGCCCCTCAAAGCGGGACTCTCTCCATCCCCAAATCTGCGTTCCCGAAAAGTGTAGCGAGCTTCCTAAGTGGGGCGTCAGACACACAAAAAAGCCGCCACTCTCCAAGCCTAGTTCCATTCCCCAAGCCTAGTTGTACTCCCCGCCCTCTGTCCTCCTTTTCTCCAGCGAGGCGGACCAACCGTTACTTTCCTCTCCCATCCCCTCCCCTCCAAAGTCCCCGGCGCAAAGTGGGACTTTGGGGAGCCTCGGTGAATGCGCCTGTCCCCTGGCGCGCTGTATCCACAGCTCCCTCTTTTTATTAAGGCAATAAAGTTTAATTTTCCCGGCTCTTAACGAGCCACGGAGGACTTTCCCGTGCGTTGCGTGCGCTCTCCCTCCCGCTGAGCCAAGTGCATCCTATTCACTCCATCCCAGCCTGGATCCCTGAAGGACGTCGGTTCACGCAAGAGGGGACCCATCGCGCTCTCCGCAAAGTGCCCCAAACCGCGCACCCACACACGCAGATGCACACACAATGCCATCCCCGCGCTATCAAAGTCTGTTAGCGCGGAGGGGAGAACGCACGAGGAGTGGCACCGGAGCGAGCATCAGCCTAGCCGTGCGTCCGGACTCTCTGTCCGGGTCCCAAACACCCTTGTCTGAATGCCCGGGCACAATGAGCCTCGTAACCACTAAAAACCCCGGTGGTCCCCGAGCCGGTGCGCGTACCGCCGAGCCGGACCTTACCCGTGGGGCGCGTGGTCTCCCGCCGCTCGGCTGGCCCTCGGGCCACAGGGACGCTGCAGCCTGGGTCCCGCAGATGCTGCTGCTCCGCTGCCGCTGCCCCATCCCCGGCGCCAGCATCACTTCTCCGCCGCCTCCACCTCCTCGTGCTCCGTTCTCTCGGCCGCCCCTCCCCGGCGTCCGCCTGCAAGACCGGCAGCGCCGGCAGCGCGGCAGGGTGGGCAGCCGCGGAGGCGGCGGCGCCCGCTCGAGCTCGCCCGGCTGCACCGGCTTGAGCGGCCGCGGCGGCAGCCGAAGCACCCGAGCCCGGCTGCGCTTCCCCGGCGAAGGCTCTGGCCTCGGCGACTGACAACGCCCAGCAGCCAATCGCTGCCTCGCCCTGCGAGGCGGGGGAAGACCAATCAGAGCGGAAGGCCCAAGGTTTTCCTCCGCCTTTGCTCAGCAAGCTCGTTTCCGGGAGAAGCGGCGAGGCTGCTGGCGTTTGGCATGGGGGGAGGCGCGGGAGGGCTTCGCGGTGGGGAACTCCTGGCTCCCGAGCCTTAGGTGTGGCCGGACGGCCGGGCCCACCGAGGTGGGCCTGGGGCGTTTTGTGACGGCTCGGAGCCCGTGGCTTGGCAGAAAAGGGCGCCCCGGGGTGACTCTGTCCCCAGAGCCTCGGCCCGGAGGTTCAGCGTCTTGGCATCCCTGTGTAGCGGTCGTGGGACCCTAGTACGAACAGCATTGCAGGAGAGCGTATCCCTGGAGGTGGTGGCCGCCTGGAAGGAATCACGCGAACAGCCACTAGACAGCGCCCCCGTCCTTCTCCCTTTGGCAGCTTTGGCATTTGAGAAGAGTGCTACTTATGAGCCTCCGAACCACTCCATCTCCTAGTAATCAGCCCAGAAGTGTGCCCGAGCTATGAAGGAGGCACCTGGAGAAATGTTCTCAAAGTTGTAGGTGGAGGAACCTTCCAGACCTTCCTTCCAAATAAACTTCCCCACCTTCACCCCGTCTCAACAAAACACAACAAAACACAACAAAACACCTCAAGTAGCAATAAGAAAGATAGTTTAAACAGGCAACCTAGCTGGTTTGCCTTTTTTTTCCCTTTGGAGAATCACTTCTGAATGATAAAATAGGTTTTTGTTTGTTTTTCGTGTGTGTGTGTGTGTGTGTGTGCTTGACACAAACACCAGAGAAGTTATGTTATTTAACAAGGAAAGAAAAAGCGAAAATGGCAAACTCTTTCCCCTCATCATTCTCTCCCCAAAACTTGTGATGATCTTTCCTTGTGCAGCATTTTAAGTCCCTTTAGTGCAAATACGTTTGAAAGGTCTAGAATTCTAATTAAGTCTGTAATCCATGTTGCAGTAAAAAAAAAAAAAAAAAAAAAAAAAAGTAAACTAAGTTCTACGTGAAGAATTTAACTTGTGGGTCATTCTTCAAGCAACCTTCTCTATCTTACAACTTTGTTGTGGAGGTCAAAAATCAAGGGTATAAATTAGCTACATAGTTGTCTGACAAATAGTTGGAATTCGGCATGTGTTAGCTATGCTGCCGCTGCTATTTCTAATTATATTTAAGTAATCTTTTTCTTTTTGCAGTAATCACCCCTTCCTTCATTTACCTTCCTTCCAAGATAATTCCATGTGACCTGTGATAACCAAAATAAACCCTGCCGAAATTTTATGAGCACTCTAAGGAAAATTTAAGTGTGCAGTAGGCTTGTGTTGTTGCCATCTTCTAGTACTATAGGAAATGTATGCATATCAGTACCATTCTTCCCAATTTTCTTGTACTCCTTTCCCCCCTCATCAGTCATTTGACCAATCTAGTTTGGGAGGTAGACCATCTCTGATTAAAGAGACAACTGTGCAAATGAAACAGATGTTATTTACTTTTAAGTCTAAAAACAGATATGTACCACATCACTTTGAATTTTTAATCTAGAGAAGGTTTCTGTTGCTGTTGTTTAGTTTTTTAAAATTATTTATTGTTCATTATTTTTTGTGATTATTGTGTAGCTGAAAATCAACACCCTCATTAACTACATGAGGTGATCAGTAGAGGAATGGAGTTTCAGTCTGAGAGAAAAAAAATAGGTGTTTTATTCAAACTTCATGGGGGAAAAGGGGAGTTGTTATTTGCAATCAGTAGAAATATTAAAAAGTATATCATAAAATTGGAAAATTTAAGTGCAATGACAATTTAGAAATATCTCTGATAAAAGATGTTTTGAATGACCTTCAATCAAAAGATTAATCCTGACTAAAGAAAGCATATAAAATATGAAAATGTTACAAAACTTCAGCATACTAAAAACTTTCAGAGATGTGCACACAAATATCTACATAATTTTTCTAACCACCCCTCCATGCACTGCCAAACATACTCTTTTCCAGTATCTTGTAATATTTTTTCATGATATCTGGTATTTTGCAACAGTTAATCCTGAAAATATATGGGTCCTATGTTCCATGGGTTGTTAGTGATTAAGATAATCAAATGACTGACAGAAGCAAAAAAGTTAAAATTAACAGCACACATACAGCTATAACAGTAATATCTCCCATCACTAGTGCCATGCATAAACAGCTTTGAGCAAAAGAAACCTGCACAATTAACAACCTACTAAGAATGAAAACCATGAAATATTTAACATCAACGAAGATGGAAAAGTAAGAAAAAAAATTTTTAAGTAGCTGAAAAGATTGCATGCTGATGCTAACTTTTATGCATTGCTGTGAATTTCATGGGTTGTATTGGGCAGAAAGTCCAATGTTATTTAAATATATGACTATTTAATGAGCTAATTATATTTAATTAAATAACTGTTTGATGTTTCTTTTTTTTATTGTTCCTGCCTTCTTGAGTATGTCTGTTTTTCTCCCCATGCAATGAGAGAACTCACTCAACTTGTTAGTGGAGGAAGAAGTTTGCTTAGGCACTACTTAAATCAATAACGACTTGTCTAACCTTGAAAATAAATAAATCATTGTATATTAATTGATGCAAAAAATCTGTATTTATCAAGTATATAAACTGAATACTTCATTGGAGTCAGTTCTGAGAAAAGCTACATCTAGCAGATGGAAAACTGAGTAAAAAGGAAAGAAATCGGTCTAGTTCCAGCTCTGTTGATGACTGGGTGAGTAATTGCAGGTGAGTCACTTAAACTTGCCCAGCATTCCTTATCTGTAAAATAGAAATTAAAACCAAAGTAAACCTGTAGCTGCTTTTCTCAGGTGTGAGGATTAATTTATAATTGGAACTGCAAGCTACAACAGTCTTTTTGCAGAAAAGACTTTCCAGAAAGGTAGAGCACTGGAATTTAATGATAATATTACCCTCTTTTGAGTGTGACTTAGTTTAATTCTCACAACAGCCCTGTTCATTGTGGATATGTCATACCTATTTCTACAGATGAATATATTAAGTTCCAAAGAGGCTCTTTTACCAATTTTTTGTTAAATTGACTATCAGGTACATTTTATTTGTTAATGTAATCCAGAGAGAGTCTTTTTCCCATAGTTCCTTCACTCTGTCATTTCCAATATGGTTGAAATATGCAAGTTTAAAGGCTGGCTCCTTAATTTAAATGAAGGTCAACCCATTTTGTTTAATATTGGATGTAAGTTGCACCTGGAATAAAGCTATTGCCCCCCCCCAATAATGTAATTAATTAACTTATTAACTTAAGGTAATAAGTTAACTTAAGATAACTTCAAATACATAAAGCTTCTATTTTCATATTTAAAACTCTAAGACATCTGTAACGATGGATGTCATGCTCATGTTAAAAGATTACTATGTAAGTTTCTTGTGTTAAAAGATTAAAGAAAAATCGACAAGAAAACAAAACCACCAGAATGGAATTGTATTCTATTCAGGTCATCATAACTAGTATTTTTTTAAAAATATACTTTATACCAGAACCAATGTTCTTATCCCACCCCAGCGTACACAGGAACACAATAAAGTCACTCATCAAAATTTTATAAGGGGACAGGACTCCAAACTAAGCAAATGCTCCAACTCCTAGCCTTATACTATTCCCCCCTCATCATACTTTTCTCCTGAGATTTGCGAGTTGTCAGTAGAGAGGGAATCACTGAAACTAAGAGAATGTAAAAGATATCCAAGGACAAAATGTAGACAGAGCAACAAGCCTAGGAGATCACCTGCAGTTAAGAGAAAATAAGGATGGTGTGGTCATTTTGTGGGGGAGGGGATTTAATCTGAAACCTGGGAAGAAATTGAAAAGTAATTGGGTACTGTGGAATCCAAGGAAGGATAAGGTTGTTAAAGGACTGGAAGGTGAAATATACCAACTCTTGACTCTAAGTGTTGATGAGAGATTGTGGATTAAGTGAGATCTTTGGTTTCTTTTGAAAGGACACTTATGGTAGGCTGATTAGAGTGAAAATCATTTGATCCACACAGAATGGGAAAAAGATAGTTCAAGTGGGTATGTTTCTATTATATTAGAAAAGAGTTATGTTATTCTGGGTTCAGTATTTTGAAATAAAGGTGGAATTATGATTTATGCAGAAGGCTGTATAAAGAACTTTAATTGAGACAAGGTCTCACAAAGTCTTAAAGTATTGACAATCTTTATTGTTGTTATTATTGAAACAAAATCATTTGCAAAGATATGCAGTCCTTCAATGAGTGTGTATGTTACAGAAATCAAACTATTATCAACATTGAAGAAAAAAATCTTTCTTTAACTATCCTATAGATTATCTTCAATTTTTATAATCCAGAGTTAGGTTATTTGCTTGAATAAGAAAATCCAATCTGTTTTAATAATGTTTCTTTTTTTTTTCCTGTAGCTTTAATCACTAAAGAGAGCTGCATATTGCATTGGTCCAGCATGAAGTAGAAAAGTGGAAAGGAAATGTGTGTGTGTGTGTTTGTGTGTGTGTGTGTGTGTGTACTTGTGGGGTTGGGGAGTTGGGGGGAGGCTAGGCAGGTGAAGGAGGAGCAGTGAGGGATGGGAAGGGTAGAAAGGAGCGGAGTAGAACTTTTTCAGTTATTTGCGAAACAGTTTTCCATGGCTTCATTAATCAATACTTCTTTC
Organism: Eubalaena glacialis; assembly: GCF_028564815.1. Classification (NCBI taxonomy): domain Eukaryota; kingdom Metazoa; phylum Chordata; class Mammalia; order Artiodactyla; family Balaenidae; genus Eubalaena; species Eubalaena glacialis. The sequence goes on along the minus strand of NC_083716.1, from coordinate 175,224,984 downwards.
AGAAGCCACGTAAAGCAGAGGACACTAAAAAATTAATTTAAAAAAATTAATGACTTCTATATTACCACAACAGAATGTTGTTTAAGTGCCTAGCATAGTGCTAGGAGTTCAATAAATGTTTGATCAAGAAAAAATGAATTTATAAATATTGCATGGAGTTTTTTGGGGGGGAAGGAGAGGGCTGCTGCTGAAAGTTGAAATCAACTGATAATATTTAACATATGTCCTGCAATTATGATTATTTTAAGTTTACGTAAACGAAATCTTAACATGCAATTTTACTTCCCAGGTTTTCCCCGGATTGCTGGGCAGATCACACACGCCATGGGATGCATTCTCTCCTCAGACTGATTCTTTTCCCTTAGCTGCCCAGCCCCTCTCCCAGTCAGGCTTTTAACTCATTCTCCTGATGTTTTTAGGTGATTAGGAAGTATGCCTGGAGAATGATCCTACCTACTTGGGAGAAAAGTGCTAATAAAAGGTCAAAGCTGAGTTCCTAGGGACTGGGGCTGCTGAAGCTAATAGCATGAATCATCATTAGCTTTTACTGATGCCAAGTCATGCAAGTCTGTGGAGTTCATACAGAAAGAGAAATTTGGATCAATAGGGCTTTATGGTACCATGCAGCTTGATAATTACTTTCTAGAAATTAAGGTTGTAAAGCTTTTTTCTTCCTTAAAGTTTTCTGTTCTGAGATCCTGCCTTAGTTTCTGTACCTATAGATAAACCTGTAGTATTTTCCTTTAGCAACCTTTTTTAAAAATTCTTCTTTGATGTTGCATTACTTTGGAGGTTGGCTGGATGCTTTCTTTATATTCAGTAACCTTTGGTGTCTATTTAACAGTGGCCTGATATTTCATAACAGGATTGATTTTTAAAAATCCACTTCTCCAAACGTCTACAACACCAAGTCACAAACATATTCAGTCCTTGGTTTGTAATCGGCTAGTGTTCTGGCTGTTGACCTGGCAATGTTAGGGGTAGGTGGGTTATGTTGTTTAGTTGGTAAGTGAAGTGTGCAAGCCGTTGCTGCTTCTGTTTTATTGCATATTGACTGCACAGAGACCCAGTGAGCACCATGAAATGCTTTTACATTCACAGGGAAAAATATAATAGACTTGCACATCTCAGTGTTGAAGGCCTTAAATAGAAATAGCCAACAAAATATTTTATGCCCTTGCAATGTCAAGAACTTTTAAAGCTTTAAAATAAACCGGGGACTTGAGAGTTGTTTATGACCTTAATACCATAGAATGTGAGTTACCTTGCACGTAGACTCAGTCATGCCCACTTGCATTTAGCTGCTAGTGGACAGGACTTTTAGATGTGGTTAGAGAGAGAAAGTGGAAGTAAATGTTTTTAAAGAGGTAGAAAGACCTACCTTTCTTATTAGCATTATTTTAATCACAAAGTGAAAATCTGGTTTCACATTTCAGAATTTTCTTAAAATGCAGCTTATGTAAACTAGAATATTAGAAATCTTAGAGTCTACATCTTTATGTCCCTGGTTTATAATCCTTTCTAAAATCTTATAACTCTATTCCTGTACTGATGATTTTTCTCTCCCAAAAGATGTGAATTCCTGACAGTTTATGTGAATGTCTCTGAAAGAAAAAACCTCATTATTTGAATTTTAGAAACTTGCAGTAATAATGGCTTCCATTTTTTATATCCTCCAGTGTTTTAATTGAGATTTTACTTGTATACACTGCATTCAGGTTTTTTTTTCCTTAATTATACTCACCGGTTAGACCTATACAGTACTTGACTGAGTAGTTCATTCTTAGAGAAGCAATTCTGATTATCATCAAGCACTTTTCAATTGAGACATTAATTATAAATATTTTTAACAAGGACATTGCAAAACACAGCTGCACAGGATAAAATAAGTCAGATTCCCAACATGATACATTTGTAACATCTCTACCAGGTTTTAGGTACTCTATAAATATGTTATATTAGAATTAATGTTAATATGTATAAGAAAGATAGATGACCAGGTATTTTACCTTGCTGGTGTTTATCTCCCCCATGGCCTCTTGGATGGTCAGCTCTCATAAAGTCACTCGCCTGTGGATTTTAAGTCTTTGGTGTAAATCTCCCTGAATTAATCCAGTCCTCAGCCACATGCCATCTCAAGCCCTTCTAACAGAACCCCAGGGTTACATCCCCTAGTCCAGTATACCAAAAATGTTCTAACAGTACAACCCATTAGACATTATGTAAAGTCTCAAGCTGTTGTAGCAACTTGGAAATCCCTTAACAGAACATTTAAATCAGGTACTTTAAGGTAACTAACTAGCGTCTTTTTAGTCTTTGAAAAACTTGTTGTTTCTGGGGATTGAACAGGAGACCCTAGAATCTAAAAGCAATAGATTGAATTTGAGCGGGAAGATAATTTCCAACAGCTGGTATTGGCACTAGAACATAGGTCCTCTTTGTGGGGCTTTAGCCTCTGGGGGCAAGGACATCATCGTTTTCCGAAGAGTAATAAGATAATTGCATGAAGCACAATTGCAAATCAGCCGCAAGAAGAAAATAAAGACCCAAAAACGTACAAGTATTCTTTTTTGCTTGACTTTTAATGAGAAAGTAATGAAAATTAACCACTAAGTCATTAATGTGTAATGTCTATTTTCATTGGAATGGAGTGGCTAGTATTCAGTGACATAAACACAAGTGAGGTATATATTTTATGGGATTTTCTGGACATTAACTGAGTGACAGTGGTACAATAAGATGAGTGCTGGTTTTGGTGATCAACTGAAAAATGTGTTTAAGAGAAGCGTGGTTTGATTCATTTTGGAAAACCCCACCACAAAACCTCAATCATCCCAGGCACATTTTCATTTACATTGAATGGGTAAAGCAGGGACATTTTAAAGTGCTTTGCTTTCTAACCAATAGAATGAAGTGATTAAGAATGGGGAGTGTGGGGACAGACCAATCTGAGCTAAAATTCTAGGTCTACCTCTTATGAGATGTGTGACCAGGCCCACTGGGTTTATAACTCAGTGCCTCAGTTTCCTCACTGGTGTAAAATAGGAATAATAATAATAATATCTAGTTCTCAGAAGGACTTTGAAATTTAAATGAGATAATATGCTCTAAGTGCTTAGTTTAGTACCTGGAAGGTAACTGCTCAATATATATTAGCTATGTAGAGAATTTTCATTATTATTGATCAATATATTAAGCAGGAGTAATCAAAGTTGGGGTGGTTGACTTGTTTCAACTTTCAACCATTCTTTTAAAGATCCATCTAGTCTTATAGTTTTTGCTCATGCTTTTCCCACTAAAGAGATATGTTTCTTCATTACAAGTAAATTTCAGGGGCTATTTCACTTTTGCTTTTTTTTTTCTGGGAAATCTTTCCTAAAGTAGTTGTTGGGATAGCTACCCTGCAACAGATAAACCCCAATATATCGATGGCTTAACACGATAGACATTTCTTTCTTACTCATACTTGTTCTATTGGTATAGTGAGGAGGAGAAGCAAAGGGATTTGCTCCACAGGGTCATTCAGGCTCTTTCATCGTCAACATATAGCTTTCAAAATGATTCTGGGAATCAACATCCAGATGAAGATGGCATATGAGACAAGAAGCATTGTTTAGGTGTGACATGTCATTTCTGCTGACATGTTATTGGTCAAAATTTAATGACATGGCCACATCAACTGCAAGGGGTCTGGGAATGCTAGTCTAACTGTTCACCAGGAGGAAAGAGAAATGCTTTTAGTGAACCGCTCACCCGCTTCTACCACAGGCTACCCTTTTAAATTTTCTCTTGACCTCCACTATGGTTAGAAAGATAAACCAGTTCCCAACTAGTTACTGCATCTGGCTCAATGCTAAGATATTTGTGTGCTGTACCTTCTTCTCCATCTGGCATGCTTCCTCATAAACTATAAACTAAAAGACTAGTTATCCTACCCCACCCCGCCACTGCCCCCATGAACAACGGTAAATATAGAGTAGCAATTAAAAACCATCTTCTTAGGAATGAGAGTAGTGGGACATGTCAAGGAGACACTGGTCCATAACAATCAAGAAAACTTTACTGTGGGCTTTGTCAAAGCCCCCAGTCTGGGTGAGGGAAAGTTCCTTAGTGAGGCCCTGATTCTAATTTCCAGGAGGAAGACTCTTGTGCATGTTTCTCTCTGGCCCCGCTTTTACCTGCAGGAAGGATTTTCTCTTGTACATTATTCTTCATGATCACATTTGAAGCAGTGATGGGCATATGCTCTCTTTTTGCAGCCTGCTTCTTGCTGATTCAAGTTTGGAAACTCAATGGTTGTTTTATACCCTGAAGAATCCAAGTTTTGTTGTTGTTTTTAAAGCCTGGACTTCCGACGTTTTTGATAATACATCAAAGACTTAATAGGCTCCCATCCTACTTGTTTCCAGATAGTACTGTATGCTAGTACTCACATATTCACAAGTTCCTTCTTAGACATAATTCTCAAGCCTAATTTATTTGTTTTTATCCTTGCTCTTCTGTCTCTTGCCCTTCAACTCAATGAAAGCTTCTTTGAGATCAATCAACAGAAATGGGTGGGGTGGATACACTCTTAAACCAACTTAATGGACCAAGTTGCTCAATCTATTTCTAAATTGTCTTTCCTAATATGTGAGGACCAGAATCAAATTTGTCAAAACTTTAAGTCACCAACTTTTGGGTCTTTCACTAGTCCTTTTCATTTCTACTTGTAAAACAATCAATTCTTCATTTACCTCATGTGTCTTTATTTTTAGTACTTTGCTAAGTTTAGCTATTAGCAAATGATACACACTGTTACAATTGCATTTTCCATCTTCTCCTAGTTCTAAAGAAAGGCTCAGTGGATACTTGGTATTATTCACTTTATTGCCGACAACAATTTTTCCAAACATTTTGCTTGCACGTGGCATCATTCTACACCTTCAAACTCATAATATTAATTTTCTTGTAGCCTACTGCCCAACTACTAAGACAGTGCCACATATTTTAAGTTTTAGTTTTGTAGCATCCCACTTCTAATACCAATTTTTGTGTTAGTAGATGTAGCACTAGTTGCTATGACAGATAAATCTAGAAATATTATTGGCTTAAATTAGTGGATGTTCATTTCTTGCTCACATAAAGTCCAACTAGGGGTGGGTAGTACTGAATCCATTCAAGAATTCAGGCTGAGGGAAGCCCAGGGAAAGAAAGAGAGGAAGATTACACAGGTGATGTTTATGGGCGAGGCCTGGAAGTGATATACAGTCATGGCTAGACTAACTGTAAAGTAGGCTGAGAAATGTAGTCTCTCTGTCCAGAAGGAAAGGGAGATGGGTTTGTTGAACAGCTTACTAGTTCCTCACCTATTTACTTCAGTTCTTACTGATCTTTCCTTATATTAACTGTGACACCATAGGAAATTATTTTTCACCAGGAGCTATATTTAGGTCAATTCTTCCTCATCTCCATCCAAATGAAAAGTATATATACAAACGTAAAACACACACTTGGTTCTTATTTCTGTATTGGTAGTTGAGAGAGCTTAGGCTTTTGAATCAGTCAGTCCTGGGTTCAGAATCCAGCTCCACCACAAATTAGCTGTGTGCCATTGGGTTACTGCACTTCCCAGAGAACCAGTTTTCTCATTTATAAAATAGGAATAATAATAGCTACTTTGTAGGGAAATTGGGAAGATTAAAGGATACAGTGGCAAAAGATAAGGTGTCTTTTCTCCTAGGTACAGATTACATACTAATTTACTTGATTAACATTATGAGAATTGAAATGGAGTTTGTGTACCCAATCTATAATGGAATAATAAATGCAAGCTTTTAATTCATAGTTTATTTTTGTCCTGATTATTATCAATTAAGTGTGATTCAAGGGACTCAAAAGACCCCTAACCTTGATCTTGCTTGTAAATTTTATCTTTTAAAGATAAAAATGATTCAGTGATTCTGATTCAAATTCACTTCCAAGTTTTTTCTCTCTGAAGTCCTATTCTTAGATTTTAAAACCTTTTATATCACAAAAAACTAGGTTATACTCTTAGTAGCACAACCAAAGGCATGTTGACATTCTGATTATCTTTAAGCATCCACCTTGACAGTGCAACAGTGGTAGCAGCAAAACAGAAATTAAATTAAGAAGAAATAATCAGAAAAATACAGAGAATATAGAAGGAGTTGTGTTTCAGATAACACATTCATTTATTCATAAAACCAAAAACAATTTTTGTGCTAATTTTCCACTTAATGAATTTAGAAAACATTTCTTTCACACTCTTCTCTGTCTAAAGTGTTGTCTGCTTTTTGAAACTATAAGGGTATATTTATTAGCAAGGAATATGCTCAAAACATATTGTTAAGTGGAAACAGCAGGTCAAAAACAACAAGCTTGATCCATGAAAGAGAAAAATTGATGTTGGACTTCATTAAAGTTAAAAACTCTGCTCTGTGAAAGACCCAGTAAAGAGAATAAAGAGACAAAGCCATACACTGGGAGAAAATATTTGTCAAACACATATCTGATAAAAGACTTGTATGCAAGATATACAAAGAACTCTTAAACCTCAACAATAAATTAATAACCCAATTTTAAAATGGACAAAAGGTCTGAACAGATATCTCACCAAATAAGATATACAAATGGTAAATAAGCATATGAAAATATGCTCAAATCATTTGTCACTAAGGAATTGTAAATTAAAACAACGAGATGCCAGACTCCCTCCCTCTTGCGAGAACACCAGAATCACAACTAGCTGCTGGACAATCATCGACAGGAAGACACTGGAACTCACCAAAAAAGATACCCCACATCCAAAGACAAAGGAGAAGCCACAATGAGATGGTAGGAGGGGCGCAATCAGAGTAAAATCAAATCCCATAACTGGTGGGTGGGTGACTCACAGACTGGCGAACACTTATACCACAGAAGTCCACCCACTGGAGTGAAGGTTCTGAGCCCCACGTCAGGCTTCCCAACCTGGGGGTCCGGCAATGGGAGGAGGAATTCATAGAGAATGAGGCTTTGAAGCCTAGTGGGAATTGATTGCAGGACTTCGACAGGACTGGGGGAAAGAGAGACCCCACACTTGGAGGGCACACACAAAATAGTGTGCACATCGGGACCCAGGGGAAGGAGCAGTGACCCTGGGGGAGACAGAACCAGACCTACCTGCTAGTGTTGGAAGGTCTTCTGCAGAGGCGGGGGGTGGCTCTGTTTCACCATGGGGACAAGGACACTGGCAGCAGAAGTTCTGGGAAGTACTCCTTGGCGTGAGCCCTCCCAGAGTCTGTCATTAGCCCCACCAAAGAGCCCAGGTAGGCTCCAGTGTTGGGTTGCCTCAGGCAAAACGATCAACAGGGAGGGAACCCAGCCCCACCCATCAACAGTCAAGTGGATAAAAGTTTTACTGAACTCTGACCACCACAGCAACAGTCAGCTCTACCTACCACCAGAGCCTCCCATCAAGCCTCTTAGATAGCCTCAACCACCAGAGGGCAGACAGCAGAAGCAAGAAAAACTATAATCCTGCAGCCTGTGGAACAAAAACCACATTCACAGAAAGATAGACAAGATGAAAAGGCAGAGGGCTATATACCAGATGAAGGAACAAGAAACAACCCCAGAAAAACAACTAAATGAAGTGGAGATAGGCAACCTTCCAGAAGAAGAATTCAGAATAATGATAGTGAAGATGATCCAGGACCTCAGAATAAGAATGGAGGCAAAGATCGAGAAGATGCAAGAAATGATTAACAAAGACCTAGAAGAATTAAAGAACAAACAAACAGAGATGACCAATACAATAACTGAAATGAAAACTACACTAGAAGGAATCAATAGCAGAATAACTGAGGCAGAAGAACGGATAAGTGACCTGGAAGTCAGAATGGTGGAATTCACTGCTGAGGAACAGACTAAACAAAAAAGAATGAAAAGAAATGAAGACTACCTAAGTGACTTCTGGGACAACATTAAATGCAACAACATTCGCATTATAGGGGTCCCAGAAGGAGACGAGAGAGAGAAAGGACCAGAGAAAATATTTGAAGAGATTATAGTTGAAAACTTCCCTAACATGGGAAAGGAAATAGCCACCCAAGTCCAGGAAGCACAGAGAGTCCCATACAGGATAAACCCAAGGAGAAACACGCCGAGACACATAGTAATCAAATTGGCAAAAATTAAAGACAAAGAAAAATTATTGAAAGCAGCAAGGGAAAAACGACAAATAGCATACAAGGGAACTCCCATAAGGTTACCAGCTGATTTCTCAGCAGAAACTCTACAAGCCAGAAGGGAGTGGCATGATATACTTAAAGTGATGAAAGGGAAGAAACTTCAACCAAGATTACTCTACCCGGCAAGGATCTCATTTAGATTTCACAGAGAAATTAAAACCTTTACAGACAAGCAAAAGCTAAGAGAATTCAGCACCACCAAACCAGCTCTACAACAAATGCTAAAGGAACTTCTCTAAGTGGGAAACACAAGAGAAGAAAAGGACCTACAAAAACAAACCCAAAACAATTAAGAAAATGGTCATAGGAACATACATACCGATACTTACCTTAAACGTGAATGGATTAAATGCTCCAACCAAAAGACACAGGCTTGCTGAATGGATACAAAAATAAGACCCATATATATGCTATCTACAAGAGACCCACTTTAGACCTAGGGACACATATAGACTGAAAGTGAGGGGATGGAAAAAGAGATTCCATGCAAATGGAAATCAAAAGAAAGCTGGAGTAGCTATACTCATATCAGATAAAATAGACTTTAAAATAAAGAATGTTACAAGAGACAAGGAAGGACACTACATAATGATCAAGGGATCAATCCAAGAAGAAGATATAACAATTATAAATATATGTGCACCCAACATAGGAGCACCTCAATACATAAGGCAACTGCTAACAGCTATAAAAGAGGAAATCGACAGTAACACAATAATAGTGGGGGACTTTAACACCTCACTTACACCAATGGACAGATCATCCAAAATGAAAATAAATAAGGAAACACAAGTTTTAAATGACACAATAGACCAGATAGTTTTAATTGATATTTATAGGACATTCCATCCAAAAACAGCAGATTACACTTTCTTCTCAAGTGCGCATGGAACATTCTCCAGGATAGAACACATCTTGGGTCACAAATCAAGCCTCAGTAAATTTAAGAAAATTGAAATCATATCAAGCATCTTTTCTGACCACAACGCTATGAGATTAGAAATGAATTACAGGGAAAAAAACGTAAAAAACACAAACACATGGAGGCTAAACAATACGTTACTAAATAACCGAGAGATCACTGAAGAAATCAAAGAGGAAATCAAAAAATACCTAGAGACAAATGACAATGAAAACACGACGATCCAAAACCTATGGGATGCAGCAAAAGCAGTCCTAAGAGGGAAGTCTATAGCTATACAAGCCTACCTCAAGAAACAAGAAAAATCTCAAGTAAACAATCTAACCTTACACCTAAAGAAACTAGAGAAAGAAGAACAAACAAAACCCAAAGTTAGCAGAAGGAAATAAATCATAAAGATCAGAGCAGAAATAAATGAAATAGAAACAAAGAAAACAATAGCAAAGATCAATAAAACTAAAAGCTGGTTCTTTGAGAAGATAAACAAAATTGATAAGCCATTAGCCAGACTCATCAAGAAAAAGAGGGAGAGGACTCAAATCAATAAAATCATAAATGAAAAAGGAGAAGTTACAACAGACACTGCAGAAATACAAAGTATCCTAAGAGACTACTGCAAGCAACTCTATGCCAATAAAATGGACAACCTGGGAGAAATGGACAAATTCTTAGAAAGGTAGAACCTTCCAGGACTGAACCATAAAGAAATAGAAAATATGAACAGACCAATCACAAGTAATGAAATTGAAACTGTGATTAAAAATCTTCCAACAAACAAAAGTCCAGGACCAGATGGCTTCACAGGTGAATTCTATCAAACATTTAGAGAAGAGTTAACACCCATCCTTCTCAAACTCTTCCAAAAAATTGCAGAGGAAGGAACACTCCCAAACTCATTCTATGAGGCCACCATCACCCTGATACCAAAACCAGACAAAGATACTACAAAAAAAGAAAATTACAGGCCAATATCACTGATGAACATAGATGCAAAAATCCTCAACAAAATACTAGCAAACAGAATCCAACAACACATTAAAAGGATCATACACCACGATCAAGTGGGATTTATCCCAGGGATGCAAGGATTCTTCAATATATGCAAATCAATCAATGTGATACACCATATTAACAAATTGAAGAAGAAAAACCATATGATCATCTCAATAGATGCAGAAAAGCTTTTGACAAAATTCAACACCCATTTATGATAAAAACTCTCCAGAAAGTGGGCATAGAGGGAACCTACCTCAACATAATAAAGGCCATATACGACAAACCCCCAGCAAACATCATTCTCAACGGTGAAAAACTGAAAGCATTTCCTCTAAGATCAGGAATGAGACAAGGATGTCCACTCTCACCACTATTATTCAACATAGTTTCGGAAGTCCTAGCCACAGCAATCAGAGAAGAAAAGGAAATAAAAGGAATACAAATAGGAAAAGAAGAAGTAAAACTGTCACTGTTTGCAGATGACATGATACTATACATAGAGAATCCTAAAACTGCCACCAGAAAACTACTAGAGCTAATCAATGAATTTGGTAAAGTTGCAGGACACAAAATTAATGCACAGAAATCTCTTGCATTCCTATACACTAATGATGAAAAATCTGAAAGAGAAATTATTGAAACACTCCCATTTACCACTGCAACAAAAAGAATAAAATACCTAGGAATAAACCTACCTAGGGAGACAAAAGACCTGTATGCAGAAAACTATAAGACACTGATGAAAGAAATTAAAGATGATACCAACAGATGGAGAGATATACCATGTTCTTGGATTGGAAGAATCAATATTGTGAATATAACTATACTACCCAAAGCAATCTACAGATTCAATGCAATCCCTATCAAATTACCAATGGCATTTTTTACGGAACTAGAACAAATCATCTTAAAATTTGTATGGAGACACAAAAGACCCCGAATAGCCAAAGCAGTCTTGAGGGAAAAAAACGGAGCTGGAGGAATCAGACTCCCTGACTTCAGACTATACTACAAAGCTACAGTAATCAAGACAATATGGTACTGGCACAAAAACAGAAACATAGATCAATGGAACAAGATAGAAAGCCCAGAGATAAACCCACACACCTATGGTCAACTAATCTATGACAAAGGAGGCAAAGATATACAATGGAGAAAAGACAGTCTCTTCAATAAGTGATGCTGGGAAAACTGGACAGCTACATGTAAAAGAATGAAATTAGAATACTCCCTAACACCATACACAAAAATAAACTCAAAATGGATTAGAGACCTAAATGTAAGACCAGACACTATAAATCTCTTAGAGGAAAACATAGGAAGAACACTCTTTGCCATAAATCACAGCAAGATCTTTTTTGATCCACCTCCTAGAGTAATGGAAATAAACACAAAAATAAACAAATGGGACCTAATGAAACTTCAAAGCTTTTGCACAGGAAAGGAAACCATAAACAAGACGAAAAGACAACCCTCAGAATAGGAGAAAATATTTGCAAACAAATCAACAGACAAAGGATTAATCTCCAAAATATATAAACAGCTCATTCAGCTCAATATTAAAGAAACAAACAACCCAATCCAAAAATGGGCAGAAGACCTAAATAGACATTTCTCCAAAGAAGACATACAGATGGCCATGAAGCACATGAAAAGCTGCTCAACATCACTAGTTATTAGAGAAATGCAAATCAAAACTACAATGAGGTATCACCTCACACCAGTTAGAATGGGCATCATCAGAAAATCTACAAACAACAAATGCTGGAGAGGGTGTCGATAAAAGGGAACCCTCTTGCACTGTTGGTGGGAATGTAAATTGATACAGCCACTATGGAGAACAATATGGAGGTTCCTTAAAAAGCTAAAAATAGAATTACCATATGACCCAGCAATCCCACTACTGGGCATATACCCAGAGAAAACTGTAATTCAAAAAGACACATGCACCCCAATATTCATTGCAGCTCTATTTACAATAGCCAGGTCATGGAAGCAACCTAAATGCCCATCAACAGACGAATGGATAAAGAAGATGTGGTACATATATACAATGGAATATTACTCAGCCATAAAAAAGAACGAAATTGAGTCATTTGTTGAGACGTGTATGGATCTAGAGACTGTCATACAGAGTGAAGTAAGTCAGAAAGAGAAAAACAAATATCGTATATTAACACATGTATGTGGAACCTAGAAAAATGGTACAGATGAACCGGGTTGCAGGGCAGAAGTTGAGACACAGATGTAGAGAACAAACGTATGGACACCAAGGGGGGAAAACTGCGGTGGGGTGGGGATGGTGGTATGCTGAATTGGGCGATTGGGATTGACATGTATACAGTGATGTGTATAAAATTGATGACTGATTAAAAATACATACATACATACATACATACATAAATAAAAGGGCCAAAAAAAAAAAAAAAAAAAAAACGAGATGCCAATACATACATATTACAAATAGCTAAAATCCAAAAATCAACTGCTGGTGAAGATGTGGAGCAACAGGAGCTCTCATTCATTGCTGATGGGAATATAAAACGGTGCAACCACTTTGGAAGACAGTTTGGCAGTTTCTTACAAAGCTAAACATCGCTATGCTTTGTTAGATGGCATGTTAACCCCACACAAAATGTTTATGGCTACATACAAATGTTGATAGTAACTTTATTCATAATCACAAAAACTGAAAGCAACCAAGATGTCCTGCAATAGGTAAGTGGATAAACAAAATGTAGTAATCCATACAATGGAATACTATTCAGAGGGGAAAAGTAAAAGTAATGAACTATCAAGATACACAAAAACAAATGCATAATGCTAGGTGAAAAAAGCCAGTCTGCAAAGGTTATATACTGTGTTATTCCATTTGTGTGACATTCTAGAAAAGACAAAACTATAGAGATAGTAGACAGATGAGTGGTTGCCAGGGGTTCAAGGTGGAGGGTGCTGAATAGGTGAGGCACAGGGGAATTTTTTGTGTGGCGAAACTATTCTGTGTGATATTATAATGGTGGATACAAGACATGATGCATTTCTCAAAACTCATAGCACTTTATAGCAGAAAGAGTGAATATACTAAACTAAAAACCAAAAATCACTTTGGGGGTTGGTGGATCCCAGGATGAAAGGTATATAAATATATACCTAGAAATAGCAATGATTATCTCTTGATTATGAAATTACATTGACTTTTTAAAGAAAGTTATTTTAATTATATCAAAATGGAAGGAATGGACACCATTATAAAATTTCCAAATCTTGCATGAGGCATTTCTTGGCTTACACAACTTCTACCACTCAAAATGCAGGCTTGCGGAGACTTCTCCAGTTCCCCATCATCACGCAAGTATAGCACGTTTTACACCTTCCTCACCCTCTCCAAGTGAGTTCCTGCAATCAGAGCCACTGCACACCTCACTCATTTCTGTCCACATCTCCAAAAATTGTAAAACAGGAAATGGTCTTCCTCCTGTATGTTGCTAACTCTTACCACCTGGGGCCATTGTCACCTATCTACCAAGTAAGTTCTTTCTAGGCTGCCAGTTTGCTTCTGCTGCATAGCAGCGAACAGCGGATGCCAAGGTCATCCATGCTTTCCTTGGCTCCTGAGCTGCTGGACGTCTCCCTGCTCTGATCCGTCCTGACTGCCCAGCTGCTTTTGGCAGGGAGGTCCTCACTTCATCCGACATGTCCCCTTAACTCAGAGTATATAGGATTCACTTGATTTTTCTTCTATTTTACTCTTAGCTCTTAAAAATGATGGAGATTTTCAGGTTGAAATGTTAGAATACACTCCCACTATTACTGAGGGCTCTGTGGCTCCAGAATCACTCATCACATCTTTAAGACTAAAACCTTTTTGGTGACCTGTCATTTTTTATGAGTGTATTTTTAGAAAACTATCAAGGAAAAAAAATGTGTCTCATTGCTGCATCTACCTCCTCTTTCTTTTATTTGTTTTGTTTTGAAAGAATTATTAATGCTACCATCAAGGTTTCCATCAACAAAATTTTTCAAAGGAGATATGAAGGAGCAAGTGTCATTTTTTGGAACATGCAAAGGGCAATCTAGATACTATTCTATTCTCTCCCTCTCCTTGGCAACCTCTCAAAACCTCTCATCCCTTTATTTCCAAACATTTCCTGGACAGATAATTCTAGTCCTATCGATGTCCTTAGGCAAGAAATCATGAACTGTCAACCCCATTGTGGACTCTTTCTGGTCTTCATACTTGTTTTCTCTGGCTACTCAGTGTCTTCAAACAATTTAAAATGCTAGCCCTTACGGGCTTCCCTGGTGGCGCAGTGGTTGAGAATCTGCCTGCCAATGCAGGAGACACGGGTTCGAGCCCTGGTCTGGGAAGATCCCACATACCGCAGAGCAACTAGGCCCGTGAGCCACAACTACTGAGCCTGCGCGTCTGGAGCCTGTGCTCCGCAACAGAGAGAGGCCGCGACAGTGAAGAGGCCCGCGCACCGCGATGAAGAGTGGCCCCCGCTCGCCGCAACTGGAGAAAGCCCTCACACAGAAACGAAGACCCAACACACCCAAAAATAAATAAATAAATTTATTAAAAAAAAAAAATGCTAGCCCTTACAGTTTGGGAGAGTTAATATAAAAATTCAAATTTCTGGCTTATCCCTTTTGTAAAGGGGATTATCTCTCCGCACTGTGTCCACATTCTCCAAAGCAACAATGGCCTAGTCCTGAGAAGAAGCTGCCCTTTCCGATGAGTGAAGGTGAGTTTTTAGTCCGCGGCCTACAAACATTTCTCCCACTAAGAGCAGCATGATGACTGCTAGCAAGCCTCACAAACCTAATTTTACCTCCAACAAATAAAGAATTATTTAAAGTGTTATCATCATTCTCATGATCCTGCATTACGGAATCAATATAGTTCTTACTGCCTTATACTCCCTCCGTATGTTAATCATAACATGATGAGGTAAGTATATGGATCATATCAATAACATGACACCATCATTCACACAAGAAAACACCCTCATAACCCTCCACCTACACCTCTTCTACTTCTACACTTAACCCCCAAGTTATCTGGGGACCTGTATATTGTAAATACAGTTTAGTAAAAACATTCAGTTGTGAATTTAATGATAGAAGCTCAATAAAACTTCTTCCTTACCGATAAAGTAGGTAAGAACTGCTAATTCCTGCCTCCATACACAACAATGTGGCTTTTTCAAACTTTTAAGGATAGGAATAATCCTTTGGTCTTAGGAACCAAAAAACTGGTGCAACTCCAAATAAAAGTAACAAATCTATTTACCTGCTCTACACTAATTACACTGTTCAGACTAATTTTGCCAATTCTAATAACCACCTTTGACATCTACAAAAGCAACCTGTACGTATTTTGTGTAAAAAAACGTGATCTCATATGCCTTTATGAGAAGCTTAATGCCCACAGTAACGTTCATCCACTCAGGCCAAGAAATAATGACTTCAAGCTGACCCCAGTTTGCCGCAGGCCCTACCGCTCCCCTTTGTCCCTGCCAGGGGAGGTGAGCGATAGTTACTGTTCATGACTGAGCTCGCTTTCTGTACCCAGCGTGCTTGTCATACTTAGAAGTCCTGCTTGGCTCTGCGGGCATTTGTGCGTGCTACCCTTTACTGTGTGTCCTTAGACCTGGAAGAGAGAGATAAGCAGTGGACTAAGTCTGTACAGTTTCTATGTCCTGTGCCTCTGGACCACTTTGTGCTTCAGTCTTAAATCCAAAATTTGAAAGGAGTAGAAATGTGTTCGACTTCTTCACTGTCATTCAAAATGATGAATGTATGTAGGAAAGATGATAATGATGGATCAACATCTAAATTGCCCTTTTGTTTGTTTCTTTCTGCTGTGAAATGTCTGGTGAATCCAGGAATTTTTCTTTATTTTTTTACTCACAAGGAAAAGTTATAGAGCAGTGGAGAGAAAGATTTATAATTAGAAGACATGGTATTGTATTTTAAATCTGGAATTCACTAGCTGTGTACCTTGGGGCAAGCCACTAAACTCTTATGAACACATGCATAAACTCATCTATAAAATGGATATAATATCTCCCCTATCTCTTTCACAGGACTATTTTAAGGCTCAAGTATGATTATGAGTATGAAATGCTTTAAAGAGCATAAAACTGTTAATATAAGGGATTGTTTCTAAATGGAAAATAGACTCTCATATGTTAATAATGGAATGAAATTCAGATATTTGCCTAATTTTTATATTCTTTTGACTATCTATGTTAGAATAATGTCCCCCAAAGACATACACATCTTCATCCTCAGACCCTTTGAATATATTATTTACATGGCTAAAGGGACTTTACAAGTGAGATGAAGTTAAAGGTATTGCAATGGTGTGCTTATCCTGGATTGCTACTATGCTGGCATACATGAGCCAAGAATTGCAGGAGGGCTCCAGAAGCTGGAAAAGGATAGGAAACTGAATTTCCCCTAGAGCCAATGGAAGGAACACAATCTTGTTGAAATCTTGGGGACTTCTGACCTCCAGAAAGAAAAGATTATAAGTTTGTGTTGTTTTAAGTCACTAAGTTTGTGGTTATTTGTTATAGCAGCAATAGGAAACTCACATATCCTCGTAGCATACAGGTACAAATTTTAAAGAATAATACTTAGTACAAAGGTACTGAAAAATAGATGCGGTTGGGTGTCTGAAAGTCTGGACTTCATTTTATCTCATTACGGCAGAGGTTCAGATATATGCATGTTTTTATTTTCTTCCTGGGCCCAAAGTTGCCTACATTTCCCAGGCTCCCTTAGGTAGGTGTGGCTATATCACTGAGTTCTGGACAATGAAATACAGGCAAAAGTGATGTGCCCCATTTCCAGGCCTGGCCCATAGAAACCTCCCATTGGTGAGCCTCGTTCCCCTTTACCTCTCTGTCTGCCAATTCAGGACACTCCAGGGCCTCAGAGGAGCGTAGAGCCACAACCAACGCGGGAAGACTGAGTTCCTGAAGGCCTTTTTGGAGCAGAGTTTCTTCCTCTCCAACTCAAAGTGGCTTGTGATAGGAGCAAGGATTAAACTGTTCTTACCTTAAACCACGGAGATTTCAGGGTCTGTCTGTTACACCTGGAGTTACTGTTGGTAACCAATATGTTCCTCTAACTGCCTTCTTGGCTTCTGGGGTTTCAATCCTAGAATCTGAACCAGTCTGTTTTCACTGATGGAACGAACCCCAGTTATACTGCTAAACCCTTTGCTTTTCCTTCATCTGTTCATTATCACTCACATTTAAATGAAAAGCATAAATAAAATCAAAAAACAAAAACATACTTCTAAGCTGTTCCCCTGGATAATTTTCTCTTTTACTATTTCCCACATACCTCTACTTCTCAGATCTCCCAGATTAGGTTTAAGCATACTTTTTTTTTTTAATTTACTTATTTATTTTTTTAACATCTTTATTAGAGTATAATTGCTTTACAAGGGTGTGTTAGTTTCTGCTGTATAACAAAGTGAATCAGCTATATGTATACATATATCCCCATATCTCCTCCACCAGCCACTTTTTTTTTTAAATCAGTCATCAATTTTATACACATCAGTGTATACATACTAATTTTTGGCCAGTGTTCCCATGGTATCTCATAATTTATTGTGATCTGCCACTTTCTAGATGGGTGACCTTGGGAAAGTAGTTTAACTTCTTCAAGACTTAAGTTCTTTTCATAGAGATAATAATACCTTATCTCAGAAGTATGTTACTAAAACTAAATGAATCTCAATCAGTTACCTCAATTACAAAAGCATGATACTTAAATATATGCCCTATATTTTAAGTATCAAATGGATATTAATAGATCTTTATTTTGAAAGATCTATTTACTGTGGCAAAATATAGGCATCCCCATGAGTTTCTTCCCTCCTTTCCTTCTTCCTGCTCCCCTTACTCTCTATTATGAGCTATATTTGGGGACAAAGATCTGAAGGTGCTTCTGCAACGTGCTATCATTCGCTGACCACGGGAACCTATGCTATTCATTGGTCCATTTATTCATTCGTTCGTCTATCAAGAATTAACTGAGCACTCATCGTGTGCTGGCATTAAGGGAGACAGAGGCAGGATGCCACAGCTAATGAAAAAGGCTGGAAAAGGCGGTGGTGTGGGAATAAGTGGCTGCCTACCCTGAGGGCAGGAGAGAGATGAAAAGGAAGACCACAAGGAATGTCTTTAGAGGGATCTTGTAGAAGATTGCCATTTAAAGCAGAAGCAGCAGAAATCCAGGCTATGTCATTTATGCTCACAATTCCCTTCCTTCTGCCTTGGAATAAAAATATCAGAGGAAATTACTCTGTAAACGTGGCCATTATGTTCTACTTCTGCGGATAATTGAAGTTCGTTCTTATTCCCCGAGGACACAAGTGAAGGTGGAAGGGAGCTAGCGGTCCGGGTAGGTTGGAGACGCCAAGCCTGGAACTGAACATTTTCTGTAGACAATCTCTTCGTGGGTAATTGAAAGTGGGCTCTTTGAAATGCTAGTGATTTAATAACTTTCTTATGAATTAAAAAATAGGCACGTGCTCTTCCTTTCTTCTTTATAACGTAGCCATTTACACATCTTCCAGTGTTGGAAGTATTTCTAGCTTAAATATTTCAGAACTTTGAAACTTAAAAGGTTTGGTATTTAGGGCGAATAGTTCTTGTCCTGTTTCACATAACCAAGGCTGAACATTTCACGTCCTGACATTTCCAGGCACAGGGACAAATGCTGCCATGTTTTACAGCCACACGGAGAGTGAGGTAATTACTAGCAGCAGAGGCATTGATGTCTTTCTCTAAGTTAGTCACAGTCTTCAGGTCCCACATGTGCTGATTCCTACCTGACATCTCCTCTCTGCCACATTCAATTGCTTTTGTTAATTTCATCGATTTAAAAAGAGTGGTTCTGCTTGCTGCTTGCCTTTAAGGTAGGCGGGGGGATTGATATATTTCCTTCACTTCCATTCCCCGAGGTTGATGACATTTTCCATAAGTAATCTTATTTTTTTTCTCTACTTTGCATTATAAATGTGTCTTTGGAATGTACAGGCATAAGTCCCTGGTTGTAGTCATGTAATAATATACGTGTGTGTATGTGTGTATACAAACACACAAATGCACATAGAAACACACACAAAATGTGATGTGCATATACATTGTACATGTGTATATTCTTTGTAATATATAAATTTATATAGTTATAGGCACCTTACTGGTGCATACTTGTGTTCATATGTATATATGTGATCATTTCATGTATATATTTTTACACACACAATGAAGGGTTGAGAGGCCAGATGGAGGTGGAAAAGCCATAGTTAATGGACTTTTTAGTCAGTTAGGTCTAATTTCAGTCTGTGCTTCGGCACTCACAAGCTGGATAACTTGGTTAAACTCAGTCAAGAAACTTAACCTCCCTAATCCACAGGCCCTTCACCAGGAATAATGAAACTTTATCTCATGTCATACCCATGGAACACTTGCGAGGAGTAAATGAGATCAGGGACCACAGTGCTGTCCTTGCTGTGAGCTTGGAACACAGCAAAAGATGAATGCTACCTGCTACTAATTTATATTATTTTTGTATGGACATGCATAGCTGTTTTCTCTAATAAATGGCAATTAGTTCCCTGCCTGTCTGTAATTTCTGGTTAAATAATGGTTAATCCAGATCTTTTTTTTTTTCTTTTCAATTCTTGTTAAAATCTTCCAAAACCAATGGACTCTGCAGGTTATCTAAGTTCATTAAAATCATCAACACACTAAATTTCTAAACATATTGAAATTATGTGTTTATGTAAAAACTAATAAATTGTTTTTTCGGCCAAATCATGTGTAGGACCTTGATTGAGCAATAGATGTTTCATTTGGTTCTAGAACATTAGAACATTAGTGTGTGTGCATACACATGTATATGCACACATAGATGTACATGTACACATAAGTGATATATACACACACACACACACACACACACACACACACATATATATATATCGCAATTATATACAATGATAAATGCAAGAGCAAAAAATAAAGTCAGAAAATGAAATTTAAATTCTTGGTAGCAAAATCACAACAAACCTTTCACAGAGACTGTTTGGATAGAGGAAAGGGTATGGGACTTCAAATAATAACTCTTTTTCATGTCTTTGTGTCACAGTATTAAATGTGTGATCTTGGGCAACTCAAAATCTCTAAATCTTGTTTTCCTCAAATATAAACTAGGAATTCTAAGATCTCTTTCATTTCTAATTTACTGGGTTATCTTGGGATAAATATGTAACCTCTCTGAGCCCCAGTTTCTTTATATGTCAGATGAAGTAAAGATTTACATACAGTATAGGGTTTTTGTGAAGACTGAGATAAATCATATTGACATGCTTTATAAATTATAAGAGAACCGCATAAACTTCTATAGCTAGTAAAAATAATAGAGGTATTACCATATGAATTCTTATACTTTAAATAAGTTCCTTTAAAATTCCATCTTTAACATCATTTTATTTATATGTGGGTATACTTTTTGAAATGTGACCTCCAAATCAAAGACTTAACATCAGTCCAGCCTTTAACTATCCAACCAAAATGTTCTATACAAGTTATTGTACAGAAAAGGTAACTACTAATACATGGGAAAATATACACTTTAAAGCTATTGTAATGTATATTAATACAGATTTCACATATATGTATTAGTGTATTTGTATGAATGAATTTGTCTATCCTTAGGTACTGGTTTAATTTTGTCAGTCTTTAAGAAAATAAACATGTTTTCCTGTAAAAATCTGTCTAGCACTATTTGTAAAAAAGAAGTCTACCCATTCAGCCATTGTTCTAGAAAAATGCCCAATGGTGCCATTGACATTTAGATAGGCAATCTGGGAGTACAACTGCAGTTCTCTTGGAAGTATTGCTTTTAAATATCATCAACATGCTCTGCAGTTGATACTTTGTGTATAATCCAAAAATCATTCCAGAAGATATCCTTATCCATTTCCATATGTAATTCTAATACAGTGTGTACAGTGGCTCAAGTTTTAGATTTAAATAGTGATTGGCTCTTTCAATTTTTTCAAAATTTATTAAATGCCTACCATATGCCAAACTTTTTGCTGGGACTTGAGGAAATGTGGAGAGTAAAATCAGATCCAGTCCTGTCTTTATAAAGCTTTCAGTCAGTATGAGAGGGATGGGGTTGAGTGCTAATTGCACTCACCAAATAATTTATAAATAACACATAAAACTACAAACGTGATTTGTGCTAGGAAGAAAAGATAAGCGAGTTATTTAAGCAGTAAAAATCAATTGGATTTGGTGAAAGATTTTAATTGTGAATGGATGAAATAGTAAGAGTATAAAATATGAGTCCTAGTTTTTTAGCAACTGGATGGCTAATGGAGTCTGAGATAGGAAATAGAGGAAGAGACCCAAGTTTGAGGCTGGAGGTAGGGAGTGGGTGATGCTCTGATTTGGACATGCTGGATTTAAGATGCCATTGAAACACCCAAGAGAAACTGTCAAACAGGCAGTTGTCTATGTGATTCTAGTGTTCAGAGGAGAGCTCAGGGAAGGTGATATAAATTTGAGAGTTATCAATATTAAAGAGATAATTGAAGCCTTGGGCATAGGTAAAATTGCTAGGAATCATATAGATGAGGAAATAAAAGAGATTAGTATAACGTTTTGAGTAGCTATAATATGGTTACAAGAATTATGTTAATGGACGTGCATTTGCTTACAAGTACTATATCTACGTCGTCAACAACAAACCAATGAAGGTATTAACAAAAAAGAGAGTAAAATGCATAACCTGAATATTACAGTTGGTAACATAAATGTTATCCATTTGATAATAAATATCCAAATAATGTTGTCATTAACTTATAACAAGTACGTATTCAGTGTTGGTGATTTTGACAGCAGTAAGATTAAATGTGTTGGCTTGCTAAAAACAGGCTGAACAGCATTGAAAAGTGCTGATATTGATATTTTTTTAATAATTTGGATATTAGCTATTAAACACATACTCATACACTCACATTCACACATACAAACATGTACACTTACAGTATGAAATTCAGGGTTAAGATTTTTTTAAGACTTTAAAAAGAACTAGGGTATGGCATTTAATAATTTTTTTTCCATTTTTTGTTCTTAGACATTGCCAGCTTAATTGTGTTTTATGTATCATCTCAGTTACAAAATCCCTGAAACTTTTATCGAACAAGAACTATTTTTGGTTAGATAGAGTTCAGGAAATAACGAATTATTTTGGAATTGCCTTTTTAACTAATTTGTTTGAGGAAATTTCTATATGGGAAATATAGAAAGGTTTGTTCACCAGAAATATCCGTTAACCAGTTTGTCCTGCTCCTAAAAGAAAGAGTTTAATGGAGATGAAAGGAACACCATGAGAATTAATAAATAAACATCTGCCACCATCTTACAAAACATGTGGTAAATGAGAGGGTGGATACAGTAGTTGTCGTTACCAATTATTGTCTCTGTGAAACTTTTAAATCTTCATTCATCAGAAATCATGTGTGGGATGGGTCCAAGTGCAGCCGGACACCTCCTCTTTTTTCCCCCAAAGAAACTTGTGCTCCTAAAGGACATGCTGGAAAGGTCACAAATCACACTGCATGCAATGCTCAGAGCACAGCACGTACCTACAAGCCTGTTCCCTCTGTATCGGGGTACATGCAAACTTTTGTTGGAACTGCTTAACTTTGGTGTGTCAATGGCTCTTGGGAATGCCCTCAGCTTTCTGTATTTCAGACTCCATGGGGCAAGGGTCAGGGTCCTTCTACTGTAGCATGAAGTGAGTTGACACTGCCCATGTTGGCTATGGAGTGGATCCACCAGCCATGGGGGACCAATGCATTGTAAGGGGCTGGATCTTGCACACACTCTCTCCCCTCTTGCTGTAAGTAAACACTATACAACTAGAGGCTTGCAGTGCTCTCACTCTGACTCTGAATATAAGACTTGCTTCAACCATTAGAATGAGGCAGAAGTAAATGGTGTGCCAGTGTTTCTCCTTCCTCTCTTTTACTTCTGCCATCACCATGAGAAGGGCATGCTCAGAATCACATGCTCAGGTCACAGGAGAAGGATGAATCACCTACTACAGAGCTGTCCCAGCTAAGCACAACCTAGAATACAGCTCCCAGAAGACTTGCTGATACTTGAGTGAGGCCAGCCAAGACCACCAGAAGCACCCAGTTCCATTGGGGTGAGGCATCTGCATCACCTTTGAGTAAGAGTTTAAGTGTTAACCTTTAATAGGGAGGAATGGGCCACCTCCATAGGCTCAGGTCCTTCAGAGGAGTCTGGGGTTTCAACATTTTTGGTTGCATCAGCCAACTTATCTCTATCCATGTTCTGGATCCCATTCTTCTCCAAACAAGTCCCTGACCTTGGCAAAAACTGTAACCTTCCATGGGGCTCAGCTACTCTTACAATTAAACCACATTTAGCCTTTTATTGTTGATTAATACTTTCAGTGTTCTGTTAATTTTTCCCCCCAGAGTGACAGGGTTTAACAATGGCCACTCAGTTCCATTTTCATTGCAGTATTTGCTATTTCTCCTACACATCTGAAATATCTGATATATGGTACCAGCTAGGGATTTGCTTCAATCAGTATAGCCATTCTAGTTCAACAATGCTGGGATTTTTAACAATTGCACTGCCATCTTGTGCCCAGTGTCAGGCAGCAAATATTTCAGCTCCAAAATATCATGCCAGTGTCTGCTTTCTTGGGCCACTCCTAGCACCAGCTGGTCCAGGTTGGGTTCTCAAAGACATTGATTCTGAGACAGAGATTAATGTTGGGGATGTTTTATCAGGGTGTGCTCTTGGTTCCAAGGGCAGGGAAGGGATGGGGAAGAAGGCAGATTGGGCAGAAGGAGAAGTTGAGTTGTGTTGCAGGCTCAGTAGAGACCTCAGCCAACCTTACAGGGAGATTGACACTGGAGTGACCCTTCAGAGTTGTGCCGGGTTGTCCTTTCATTGATCATTACTGAATACAGTCCATGTTGAGGGAAGTGGCTGTCTTCTGCTAAACCAATCCTGGCAGGGGTCTGAAAGAGAAGAGGTTTCTGTGGGCAGTACTTCCAGCGTCTGGGGAAGTAAATCCTTCATTCCTGCAGGGGGAATCTTGGCTGTGCAGAGTAGAATCCACAACCACATAATTACATCGAAGTAAATTATGATTATGGCAAAATGAAGACAGTTTAGCTTTCAAATCCCCAAATTTCCCACCTGTTTATTTACTACTACTTTGAAGTCTTCCAGTTTAAGAGAACTCTTTGTGGTTATACATTTTCCTGGGTTGGTTCCCTCTACATCCATAAGCATCAGCTGTAATTAGTGGTTTGTTTTTTTTTTAATGTTTTTTATTCCAGCCTGAGAGCTTATATGGAAGGTACCATGATTTATTCTTTTAATTTTTATTTATTTATTTATTTATTTATGGCTGTGTTGGGTCTTCGTTTCTGTGCGAGGGCTTTCTCTAGTTGCGGCAAGTGGGGGGCCACTCTTCATCGCGGTGCGCGGGCCTCTCACTATCGTGGCCTCTCTCGTTGCGGAGCACAGGCTCCAGACGCGCAGGCTCAGTAGTTGTGGCTCATGGGCCTAGTCGCTCCGCGGCATGTGGGATCTTCCCAGACCAGGGCTCGAACCCGTGTCCCCTGCATTGGCAGGCAGATTCTCAACCACTGCGCCACCAGGAAAGCCCCCATGATTTATTCTTAAAAAGAAAAATCACTGTGCTAACACATACCAAGAGTTCCATAATATTTGTGGAATGGCTGTTGACTAGGGCACCACAGTCTATATTTGTCAGGCTTTCTATCCATCAGTTTACTTTCTACAAAGAGGTACTATATTAAAAGATAATGATAATGATCACATTGTAGACAATCTACGACTATTACTTTCCCTCTATCACTTCATTTGCATACGAATACCTAAAGTTTTAAAATTTCTCATAATATTTTAGGGGGGAAATATCCATGGTAAATGAACCTTGTTAGGTAGCTTAAATTAGCCTTTCCAAAGGACTCCATCAAATCTGAGATTAAATTACTTTTAGATTATATTTATCCAAAAATATTTCTTGTCTTCTATTAGAGATAATTTCCATGGGACTGAGACTCCAAATTCTTCAGTACCTCTCATATGCTCTCATGGCTCTTATTTTGAATCTGAGTATTACATTCATGGCCTATTTCTGAACTCCATGTAAATTCAATTTTTCTAAAGTAAGATTTTATATTACTGTTAATACCTGCAGATTTTTAAACTTTTACATTAGATATGGAAATCACCCTTGGTTTTCAATAGCATTTCCAGAGGAGAAAATGTATTGCACTTCTCTTTCACTGCAACATCTGTGACTGTCTTTCTATAAGTTCATTTTCTTAGCAATGGGAAAACTTTTCTCCTCCTCAGTTGGATAGTAACTAGTAGTCAGTTACTAAAACATAGCAGAGAAAGTATTATTTTTCTATCTTCCAGTTCCTTAAAAAATTAATGTGCCTTTAGAAATTACTCTAGAGATGTTAATAGAGAATTGTTAGTCTGGGGGAAAATATGGCAGATGCACATGTTGGTTGCACATTTGGGACTGGGTAGTAGGTGTGCGTTCTGCAGTATTATTGCACTGTGGGAAAACCATTGTCCTAAACCAAAGAATGTGCTGCCTAGAGTTCCAAATCTCTCACAAGGGTTGATTGTGTGGAAGCTGAAAAAGATAATTCAGCACAGTTTTCTGGGTAACAGAACATTTTTATAAGATTCATTGGAAGGTCCAGTCTTGAAAAAATAATGCAAAACCCCTTACATACTAAGCTCTGCCATCATACAGCCTCCTCTGGTAAAGCACTTGGTCTATCATGAGCCCATTTTGATTCCTTTGAAAGAGAATTATTTTCCTGGAAATATTAATTTTTATAGCATAAATCTATATATGACATAGTTCTGTGATATAAATCCCGAGTGAAAAATTATTGGGAAGTTGTTTCATAATATTAATAGATGTATTTTAAAAAGACTCAAGGTGAAAGGTGATTACTGCTGTTATGGACTGAATTGTGTCCCCCTAAAATTAATATGTTGACTTCCTAAACCCCAGTATCTGGAAAAGTGACTACATTTGGAGGTTGGGTCTTTGAAGTGGTAATTAATGTAAAATGAGGTCATTAAGGTGGGCCCTAATCCAATATAACTGGTGTCATTATAAGAGGAAGAAATCTGGACACAGACCCATACAAAAGAAAGACCATGACAGAAAGAAGATGACCATTTGTAAGCCAAGTAGAGAGGCATCGGAAGAAACCAACTTGCCAACTTGATCTTGGACTTCAGCCTCCAGAATTGTGTGAAAATAAATTTCTGGTTGTTTAAGCTATTCAGTCTGTAGTACTTAGCTATGGCAGCCCCAGCAAACTGATACCCTGTCTGCAACAATAAGAAAACTTGCTGTATTTTGGATATGTGTGTTTATCTGTACTTTAGTTCCTAAAGCTTGCTATTTATTTAGTTGAAAGATTTTGCCATAGAGTGAAACAATACTCAGTACTAAATAAAACAATATTTGGACTTCTAAGTATATCTGAATTTTTAAAAACTCTTACATGTCATCTAAGGAAGGTGATGAAGTCAATAATTAAGATATTTCTGATAAAGAAGATTTTAAAACAATGTTGTTGATTGAATGAAGGGTAAACAGAAGAACAATTCATATTTTTCTATTGTTTTCCCTGATATGTACCTTAGCTTATTTTAATCCCAAGTTTTAACATAACTGAACAGTGGACTGGGTTACCAAGATTAAGTGGGCAGAGTCCCAAGGTAGAATTTTTATAAAGAAAGGCACTTTTGTAAAAGCACAGCTGACATTAAGAAACTATATCTTAAGATACTATGTCATGATCATTCATAAATTATTTTTTCTCTATGGAAACAGTTGTGTAATTTCAGCATATATGATCGTAGATATAATGATGTGTCTTTAAGAATATATGAAGAGTAGTGCAAAAGTGCAATAATTCAATTTAAACAATAATTTTGCTACTGTAGCCCCACAGCTTACTATTTTCTTGGCAGACTCTCACAGTATTCAATTAAATTGAGTAAAACTGTCCCCACAAAAGGTATATGTTGAAGCCCTATCCCCCAATGTGACTGTATTTAGAGGTAGGGCCGTTATAGAGGTAATTAAGGTTAAATGAGGTCCTCGGAGAGGGGCCCTAACCCAATAGGACTAGTGTCTTTACAGGAAGAGGAAGAGACATCAGCAGTGCACCTGCACAGAGGAGAGGCCACATGAGGACAGAGTGAGAGGGCAGCCGTCTGTAAGTCAAGGAGAGGCACCTTAGGAGAAACCAATCCTGCTGACACCTTGGTCTTGAACATCCAACCTCTAGAACTGTGAGAGTAAATTTCTCTTGTTTAAGCCATCCACTATGTGGTAATTTGTATGGCAGCCCTGGCAAACTAATAACGTCTCAGGTATCTGTTGAGAACATACTAACAAGAGAGAATTGTTATAATTTCTAAAAAGAGCGAGTTTTCAACACTGCATTTTGGTTTGGACAGGCAATGGTTTGTGCTTATGTAGGAAAATATGAGATAAGGCCTGTTTCATATACGTACATTCTATATCACCAGGAAGCAGCTCATTTATATTTATGTTAGTTTTCTTCTTAGAATCATCAAATGTATTTGAGGAAAGGCAAATTCAGCAGAAAATTCAGAAGCCAAATCTTCTGTTTTCCTAACAGAAAAAATTAATATCCATTAATTAGGATAAGAAAAAAATCTGACAAAATGTAGTGATATCGCTTGTATGTTTATCAATTGCATATAGTAAGCAATTAAAAATGCAATTGGCATAATTTATTTAAGTAACTTCTAAAACCTTTCCAGCTCATTTGATTTCTGAGTATGGACTCCACATTAATTTGAAGAAAACTGATATTTTTCATTACACGTTTATAGACATGTTCCATGATAGTTTAATGTAGGTAATTAATTAAAGAACCACAGTAGTCTTTGTATCTTTACAAAAAGAGCAAAAAAGAGAAAGAATATTTTATATTTTCTAACAATACTGCGGCTTTGGTTTAGTGTTTAATTTTTCCAGGAGTGTGTGTGTATGTGTGTGTGTGTGTGTGTGTGTGTGTGTGTGTATTAAATACTTGGCCCAAGACAAATACTTCCTAAATCATGGAAAACATACATACTTAGAATGACAATGTATATGGAAAAAAGAAACACAAGTGTTTTGGTTTGCACCCCAGGTGATTTAATTTTATTTCAGCAGAAATTATAGAGGAAGTTTAAGAACAGTGATAGATACAGCAGTATAGAATGTCACCAGTGATGTTATCTGGCATGTTGAAAAACAGAGCAATATACTTAAGTGCCGTTTGACAGGAAAACAGAGCCGTGTTGTTTCATCTCTTCGTTCCATTCAGATTCAAACCAATTATGAAAAACAACATATAGTGTAATACAATGAATATTCCATTGTGATAGACATGAGATTTCTGAACGTTTACAAGTTCAACAAAAGGTTATCAGAATCCCCAAAGTCCTATTTCAGGGCATTGATATTTCTCGGTGCCTGAGTGCAGACTGCAAGTGGCCAGAGATGTTTCACTCAGTGTCACTGTAGCACCTGTTCCTTTTAATTTGCTCTTCCACCGTGAGTTGTTCAAACTGGACCTCCACTGTGGGAAATGGAGGCTCAGTTGTAAATTCACCGCTTGAAGCATCAAAACTTGTGTTTCCATTAATATGTGCTGCTCCTATTGTTTCACCATGCCAATGTCTGATGTCCTTCTCCAATTCTCTTAAATACAAACATGGCATATTTTTAATTTGATCTACAGAATCTATTAAATTACTCTTAAAAATGTTCTCATTCTTCTTGGAAAAAGCAGCAATTTTCACAGTGTTAGAAAAGAAGAACTGTAGGTTTTTGTTATTTGAGTGGTTTCCTTTGATATTTAAGATATTTGTATCAGAAGAGGGCATTGACCTTCTCCCCTTTACTATGATCCTGTCATTGAGGCCTGACTCGGGGACAGACTGCATAGGACTGCCAGCAGTAGCTCTGTCAGTCTGTTTATCAAGAGCCATAGCCAGTACATTCCCCGAGTAAGTCTTTTCAGATTCAAATATACCAAGTAACTCTGAGATTCTAGAAGCATTTTCTAAGTTTTCGGTTTGATATTCATTTGCATTGTAGTGCGCTTCACTTGACAGTGGCAATAGATTAGGAAATTCTAAAATAGATGTCTTCTGCCTGCAATTATTCAGATATGACGCTGCTACATAATTGTTATTATTATTCTTATTCAAATTCTCTTTAGGATTTTCTGGCACCACCTCATCATCAGTGTTAGTAACCTGTAAAACTTCTGTACCATCAGGTTCATTAGTTTTTTCATTTTTCTCCTTCTCAGCACTCTGCACAACCACATTACTGTTGTCATGAAGATCCATTTCACTTTTCCTCTTATTCTTTGTATCTTTGGGCTCATTCAGCTTGTCTTGCACATTCTTATTTCCTTCCTTCTTCTCATCTTTTCTTGCTTCATACATTTCCATTTCTTTGATTCCTGTAACATCCTCTTTCTGACACATGTGGATGGGCTGCAGACATGGCTGCAGGAAAGAAATGTTATCTTGTCCTTGTCCTTTATTTTCCACAGTTTTCATGTGTTCTATCAGCGACTCACTTTTAAATTCAGCAGATGTAGAGGTTGTCATTTCCGGTGGCCATTTAGGTTTACTCATTTTGAGCTGCTCCTCAAGGGGGAAGGTTCTCTTAGGCATCTCCCTGGAAGGGGGCCAAATGATTTTTAATTTTCCCCTCTCCCCACATTTTCTCAAGTCATCCCTTTGCCCTTCACTGTTACCAGCATCTAAATGTTTATTAAGCTCTCCAAGCATGGGGGTATTTTCTGCATTGTTTTTACACATATTTGGTTCTTCATTGGGAGTAAAGTCAACTGAGCTGCTTTGATTTTTGCAATTCCATCGATCTTTATGCTGTTTGTGTCCAAAACCTTCATCATAATTTCCTTTAGATTTGAAAAGTTGTTTAAAGTGAGGTTTACAATATATTTGTCCATGAAGCGATGCATAATTTCCCAAACTGCCAAAAAGAAAAAAAAAATTTAACATTCTAAATATACACTGCAAATTCATACGGAATTAGGGAATTGATTATTTCAAGAATGAGTCAGAGATTCAGCACGATTAACTTACTGGCAATAGGAATGTGCTTATTAATTGAACATTCCTGTTAGATAATAGTCACCGCTAATGCCCTACATGATACTTGTCTCGGAGTATTTAGAATTTCATGCTGTATGTCAGGTATTGGTATAATAGGTATTATAGTGTAATGCATATGTAGTTATAGATGGTGTAAAATGATAGGACTAAGTCTTTGCTAACTCAGTGAATTGTGTGAGGGGTTTCAGTTTTCAATAAATCCTGAATAGCATACATGCAAAAATCAACTATTTGAGCTTCCTTGTTAACTGGATTTTGAATGAATTGGAAAGCTTGCCTATGCAATTTTTTTATCTTGTCTCTTTGGAGAGATTAACAAATAGAATGCCTGTTAAAATTAAAATCAAATTTAGTCAAAGGCAGCAGCATCATTTTTTGAATATTTCTGAACCTCCACATAAAAACAGAAAGCAAAACTTAAAACCCATGGATAAAATTACAACAAAACTAAGTGACAAGGTATCCTCACCAACCCCAAAATACAAGGAGGTAAGGACAAACCAACAACAGCTACAAGACTAGCATAATAGTTGCATCTGTATGGGTGACAGTAGAGGGAGAAATGAAGGTGTCTAATGGACCTGACAATATGAGACCACAAAATAGGCAATCAATATTTCCTGGAAAGTGTCACATGCCAATCAGAGAGCAGCAGCTGAAATTGGGAGGGGTTTTGCCCGTTTCAATAGCCAGTGAGTGCGAAGGCCCTGTGGTAGGAAAGACTGAAGAGGCTGGAGAAATCAAACTCAAAACTGACCCACTGAGATCCCCTCTTAGAACAAGACTCTACCCTGAGAAAAACAACTATGGGAGTGGAATCAAAATTGAGTTGGATAGTGATGACAGAAATGAAAAGAAGGTCCTAATCAACATGGGGGAGAGGATCCAAGGCAGGAAATCCAAGAAGTCAAGCCACCATACTTTTTTGAACAATATATGAAAACCAGAAGAGGCAGTTCTGTGAAGTTGGGAAAACCATCCTGAATTTTGCTTCCTTCCAAGATTTGGATAAACTAATTCCATATAAAAATGAGCAACAGGAAAGTATCAAGGCCAAATAGTATATGAAGTTATTATAAGAAATGAAAGAATAAAGAGCGTTATAATATCATTGCAGACAATGAAAACATGCTAGAAAAATGTGTTCTCAAAACATCAAAATTTTAACCTAATATTTCAAAATGAGCTAAAAGACATTAAGAAAATGATAAAAGACCAGCATGAACTATAATTAGAAAAAGTCAGAAACAAGGTATCAGATATCAGGAAGAAAATAGGAGTAAAAGGAAAAAAATCAAATATGTCAGCAATTAAAACTAAATTAAAAGACATACAAGAGCAAATTCATGGAAAGCATCTTAAGAAAAATAGGAAAATAAAAAGCTGAAAATTTATAATCATAAATGAAAAAAGAGATAAGGATTTGAGAGATAATAGGAGCTCCTGAAGAAGAAAATAAAATAATGAAACAAGTTACATACTAAAAAGCTATAATTTAAGGAAACTTTCCCAATATAAAAAAGTATGAAATTACATATTGAAAGAGCACACTAAATAACTAAGACTATTGATCCAGAATGACCAATACCAAGAAGTATTCTAATAAAATGACTAGGTTTAAGAAAAAATCCTTTGTGTATCTAAAAAGAAGAAAAGACCATATTACTTATAAGGGCAAGAAAATTAGATTATTATCAGACCTTTCCAACACTTCATGCCAGAAAAAAAAGAAATAATGCATATAAGATACTCAATGAAAGAAAATGTAAGCCAAAAATTTTACTTTCAGCAAAACTTACCTTCCATTGTAATGATCACAAATTGTTATCAATATGTGAGAACTCAAGGAATAAAGTTTCTATGAGCCTTTTCAGAGGACTCTACTTGAAAATAAGCTTGAACAACCAGAATGACTATGGAAACGTCAACATAAGGACAGTTGACAAGCATTAAATAAATTGTTATCTATAAACTGAGATGAAATGAGGGCAAAGAGGGAGATAATATGACATGCATTGGCTACATACTATGGCACCAAAGACATAGTACGACAATTTAAAAAAATGGGGTGTGGGTGATCAGAGGGGCAAATGCAATTTTTTAATGCTTTGATAATCAAATCAGTGGTGCTGATAATTTTGTGATTCCAAAACTTGTTGTCCAAATGAATATGGGAGAGTCTAATTCTGTTATTTCCTTTTCCTTTGAGAACCGGAAGCCCTGAAGTGGAAGAAAGGAGGTCCAGATGTAATAGAGAAGAGGCTAAGCAAAAGGAATGCAATTTTGAATTCAATTTGGAAATATCACTATGAATTCATGATATATTTTTTCTTTATATATAAATATTTACTAGCGCTTAACACTAAAAAAGTTTAGAAATAGTGATCAACCCAGTAGAAAGAGCATCAAGATTGTAGTCTTGAAATATCATTTCTCACTAAAGGAAATCAAGGCTTGGAGAAATAACTGGTTCCAGTAAATGGAACAGTAAATGCACAAGAGGAACATGGGACATCTAGTCCTATCAGATAATGAGGAAGCTATCACAGACTACTAAGGTCCTGTCAAAAGGACTCAGGAGACAACCTGAAGTGGCTTCCACTGGCCAGGGATAGAATAACTGGAGTTTCAGTAATGATGATAATTGCATCTGATTGAAACCAATCGAATATGTGTAACTCTGTGAGTTTATAAAGACATTAAAATATTTTAAAAGTGGTTATCTCTAGGTGGTAAGAAACCATTACATTAAATTGTTAAATAAATAACTGATACATTGACAAAACTGGTAAATAAAGGGAAAGAATTACATACTTATTCTGCCTTTCCTTTATCAATTGTACCCCTGTGTAACCAAATAGCAAATGAGGGGAAGCATCTTCCATAAAAGTATTCTCATAATGAAAAAGGAAGAACAAAATTAGAGTATCAGCATTTTGCAAACATCAATTAATGGATATAGGTATTAAGCTTCAATACCTGCTATGATCACAAAATGAGAAAAGCAGACTCCCTACGTTCTTTCAAAAGGAATCAAATCTTAGTTTAAACTAGAACCTAGATTCAGCTGACAGTTTGTTGAAAATACAAAGGATAAAGGCGCATGTGAACTGCACTGTGAGTGTGCAATCAGCAATTCCAGACTGTGGAAAACTCTACCAGTCAAATATCCTGGGTCCTTCACAAATAGATTGTAAGAAATGAAAGGAATGGATGGAAAGTCTATGGATTAAAAAGACATGAAAGACATATCAGAGTTTTAAAAAAGGACAAAACTAGAGTATAGAATCTAGGAAAGCACATTTGGATAAATAAAACTATAAAAATGCAAGGAAACAATTACTACAAAGGATACCATTTACTCACAGGCAAGAGAAAGGTTGTGTTTGGGTGGGGCCCAGGGAGGAAGGAGCTTCTGGAATGACTCGCAATGTTGTATTTCTTGACCTTGATAGTGGTTACAGTATGTTCACTTTATAATAATTTAGTGAGCCACATACTTGCTTGGTTTGGTTTTTTTGTATTTGTGAGTTTTTATATAATGATTTTTAAAAATAGCAGTCATTGAATAAATATTTTTGAGTCCTTATTGTATATCTGCGTTTACTAGGTGTTGGCAAGACAAACATTAATACATTTCCTACAGCCAGTGACAACTACATTAGATTGTGTTAAGAACGGGGCAAGCACAGGGGATGTTGTGATCCACATAGGGGAGTTAAAGCAGGTTTCGTCAAAGACATAAAGTCTCAGTTGAGATCTGAAGAATGAGTGGTTATTAGCTGGGTGGAGAGCTGGGAGAGAGGCATGGGAAAACTCCTCCAAGGAGCACCAATAACATTTGGAACCAGCTAGATGTGAGAGAGAAAAAATAATGATTTTGAGGAACTGAAAGAAATTCATGAAAAGTAACATGCAACAGGAGGAAGGGGTGTTGCGAGATGAGAAGGGACAAGATCTTGACGTGCCTTTTAATTCATATTTAGATGTTAATTTTGGGGAGAGAGGAAGCCATTATATGTCTTAAACTGAGAAGGGCTCTCAGATTTGCATTGTAGAAAGATCGTTCCCCCTGCACTATGGAGCATGCCATTGGGGCAGGTTGGTGGTGGTGAGAGTAACACTTGATTTTTCTTATTTATGTGATCTCCACGCTGGGACAAAAGGGACCCTTCTGGATTTGATTAAGAAAGCAAAATGTCAAAAGGAAAAAGGTCACAGCCATGCTGAGCAACACATAACAGAACATGACCACATTCCTGTTTGGTGTTGTTTTAACGGATGGCAACAGGATCTGGAAAAGTTGACATCTTTCTAGAGACATGATGTTATAAGTATACTGCAGACTCTTCAAATATTTGTGCCCCAGACCACAAAACATTTTACCTCAGTTTACTGTTGCAGTGGTGGCAGCGGAAACAGGATTTATGAAAACTCTGCCTGTCTGCTACTAGGCACTCCATTGGATAAACCGTCTTTTGACAAAGTATACATATTTCCTTGTCTTGGAGTTGCAGTTTCTAAAAATAAAAATTTATAAAAGCTTATGTAATATTGTCTTCAGTCACATTGTAAAAACAAAACAAACAGCAACAGCATGTTAACTGGCCATGCAGTTAGAGTAGAAAGCGCTAACACTACTGCCCTGCATGTTGCTCCTCCGGATGCAGGGCATCCCCCCATCAGGTTTAAGGTCCTGGTACAATCAACCTTATTCTGGTGTCTCTATTTTTGTACATTGTAAAAGTGGATTTTATTATTTCAGGAAATATACATGAGTATAACGTGTTCATTAACTTTAATACATTAAAAAGAATATATAGGGAACTCAGCCACGAGGAGCCCTGAGAACACTTATCGTTCTAAATAACTCGACTTTCCATATATATAAAGGTTTACACCTAACTTGGTCCAAAGTGTTTGTTTTTAAAGCATCCTGACGAGATTTTTCCAAAATATATACATATCTTTTTCAGCTGATACTGTATTTGTTTAGATATTTTCTTGATGACTTAGTGTTGACTCTCTAACACCAATTCTTAACTTTAAGACGAGTCTCCTAAATACACTGAAATGTTCAGGGCCATCTGTCCTCAATCTAAACGGCTTAAGATTTTATGGCTCTGGGGATTCTTATATCTGCCTCTTATGATTTTCCTACCTCTACCTATAGTCACATGCTGCTGCTTGCATGTGAATGCCAGCTCCTATGAATAATAGTAGTTATGTTACTAACCTGTGTTTGCATAATGGTTCAAAACTGACACAGAACTTTCACCGGAGTATTGTTTTGATCTTCACAACAATCCTGTGAGAATAACTAAGCTTTCATAGTAGTTATATACACGAGCATATATGCTCAATGTTCTTTATATAAAAAAATACATACACTTTAATGCTTTGATGCTCAATTTGGGCTACTGAGAAATCCCCTTTGTTTATTTTGTTCTAATAGGAAACACACTTCCATATTTAATACCATTTTCCTTGTGTTTTTTGTTTGTAGTTGCCTTAGAAACTGAGCATTTGAAATTAATTAGACAGCTTTGCTTAATTATGCCAGAAGCAAGTACATTAAGAAATCATATTAACCTGATAAACTAGACACATATGTTGCAAATATGATAGAGGCAGAATTATCAGTTTCAGCAGTTTTTATTTTTAAACTCGTTATTTCAATCTGTCCAAAAGAATGCACTACATTAATTATGTCAAGTCTTTTTATTGTGAAGCCTCATTAATTGTAAAAAGTAGGAAAATATAAAGAAATGAGCTGTTCTCTGACGTTAAAAAATTTGTACTAAGTTCACATGTTTTAAATCTCCCTCCTTCCAAATATAATCATATTTTAAAATTATTGTCCATGTTTATCTGTGAATGAGGCCAACTGAGTTATAATTTGGGGTTTAAAAAAGGTGAAAAATATCATTTATAGAAAAAAAAACAGTGGCAGTAGAGAAAGCTAATTCCATCCAACTCAGTAACAATAATTTATATACAAAAGGTCTAATTCCATACCTACACTTTTTTTTTTTTTTAAAGATTTATTTATTGATTGATTGATTGCTATGTTGGGTCTTCGTTTCTGTGCTAGGGCTTTCTCTAGTTGCGGCAAGCGGGGGCCACTCTTCATCGCGGTGCGCGGGCCTCTCACTATCGTGGCCTCTCTTGTTGCGGAGCACAGGCTCCAGACGCGCAGGCTCAGTAGTTGTGGCTCACGGGCTTAGTTGCTCCGTGGCATGTGGGATCTTCCCAGACCAGGGCTCGAACCCGTGTCCCCTGCATTAGCAGGCAGATTCTCAACCACTGCGCCACCACGGAAGCCCCCTCCATACCTACACTTTTGTCAGAGATCCCAATCAATAAAAATCCTTAAAACACATATGAAGAGTGTAAATTGTTTCTTGGATTATTAACAGGCTGTGTTGAATTCAAACTCAAACACCACTTAAGTCTGACAGTTAAAAATCCGTCAGTAGTAGGTCAAGGAATATTATCTAATATTGTCTTTAACAAGTGGTTGAAATAATAACTTTTCATAAGAAATATTCGTAATGTGCTAATGGTATACAATGATTAATAAATATATAGTTCCATATAATAGTTAATACTATCACAATAACAATTATTATTATACCTGCTGCTTTATCCAAAGCCTTATTTACGTTGACAAACACAGGTCTCAATAATCTATATAGTAGTATTTGTTACTCTCACACAGTGCTGGTGAATCATATTAAATTCCTTTGTAAAGAGAAAGTAGTAAAAGCAAGCATTGTAAAGGGAAGGATATCAACAACCAGGGAAAGCTGTTAGTTTTAGGTTATGTTGTTTAGTACTTTCCAGGTACTCTTTTATCTGCAAATCGTCTTAGTTATGGAACAGGTGCCTTTAAATGGGTTAATCTTCCTTCACTCTTTGCAAGCTCATTTACCACTTATAAATGCAGCTTCCTCTTGGAAGGTGGTTTTCATCTCAGTGGCAGAAGCATCTGAGGTTGCATATCCCAGGTTTTTAAAAACTCTTTCACTCTCCTGCCACGTCTGTTGAAAATTCCTCCTGAGTTCTTTAGGTGAATCAGAAACATCTAAAATATGGCCAGCGATGACATCCTCGTAGGTTGGTGGGGCGTGCTTGAAGTCAAAGCCGGATCTGCCAGCTTCTGAGCCTTGTGATGAAGAGACCATCATCTTCGACCCAACAACTTGACTCTCAAATGCATCCACACCTGAGAAAAGTTCACTCAGAGATTTTGTTTCAGAGCGGATGCTGGGCTGCTTAACAGGCATCGTTTCTTGCAGCTCTCTAGGATGACTGTGAGAAAAGCCGGTAAAGCTAGCGCTTTCTAAAGATGTTAATCCACATTCCTCCTTACAAAATGTACGACTTTCTTGTTTTATATTCTGGTTTGCTTCTCCATTTGCATAAACTCTTCTATTTGACTTTGCGTCAAAACCTAGGCCATCCTCAAATCCCCTGAACCATCTGTTTATTTCATTTTCATGGTCATTCATGACATTTTCAGCCATTTGAGCAGTCCGGTTGGCGGCTTCATACCTCTGCATGTGCTCTGATAGGTGAGGTTTTTCGACTTTGCGGATGATTTCGACTGCGTCAAAACTCTCAGTATCTGGCACCATGCGCTTAGTGGAATTTACTCCATCTTTGCGAATGTAAGTCGCCCTTTTCCCTACTTTCCTTTCTTCCTCTTGAGCTTCCATGGATTCTCTGAAGGAACCACTATCAGCGTGATTTACACTTATAGGTATTGTGATTGTAGGTGGAGAGTCCCTACCACGAGCCTCTATCTTAATTTGACGACGAAGTGTTGCAGGAGATGTGATGATCTCAGACCTCTTCTCTACAATGGGAACCGGGGTTATGGATGAACCTGGGATGGTCCCCCTGGATAACTTCGCAGTGGTGTCTTTGAGTTTGACAAGCTGTTCAGATTGACTCTTGGGTGGAGATGGGGAGGTATTTGCTCTGAGAATTCTAGGTGGTTGTGACACAGGTCTTGGTGATGGTTCAGCAAAACTGTCCTTTTTAGGGGACTGGGAAAGCTCATCCTT
This sequence comes from Eubalaena glacialis, assembly GCF_028564815.1. NCBI lineage: Eukaryota > Metazoa > Chordata > Mammalia > Artiodactyla > Balaenidae > Eubalaena > Eubalaena glacialis. The sequence goes on along the minus strand of NC_083716.1, from coordinate 175,186,424 downwards.
AGCAGAGGTTTCTGTTTGCCGTGCAGTAGACTCGATTGTTATGAAAGTTGGTGATGGCAGGCGTGTTTTTAAAGAGGGAGGAGAAGCCTTGGCATCATCTAGTTTAATTTCCTGATGTGTTTTCACATGATGCTGAGCGGTTGCTTCTTGATGAGTTGCTACTTGGTGGTGCTCTGTTTTTTCTACAATTGTATTTTCTTTCCGCTCAGTGTTTTTATTATAGCTGACATCAGCATTAGACACTTTAGATAATGTTTCATTAACACTAGTAGCTTTATTTCTCTGCTTTCCTGCTTTAGAGGATATCATGGCTGTTTGAATTATATTTACACAGGACACAAGCATATCCTCTGCCTGAGTTTTAATGTGCATTATTTCTTCTTTGATTTTTTCTATGTTATTCTCCATAGCAATGCGAACTCCATATTCTCTTTTTTCTTCACTTAATAGCCATACTGGAATAATATTTAAGAGCATCTGAAATGTTTTAAGGCCATTTTTATCTGGCTCTGCTTCAAACTCTTTTACCCTAGACAAAATCTGTTGTAGTTCTTCACGTTTTCTCAAGAATTCCAATATATTTACAGCACATTTTCCATCATCCTGCTGGGATTCTCTCACAGAGGAAAATAAAGATTTGTCCTGTGTAATCTCTTGCTTTGAATCTTTAGTGTTAGAAAAGACTTGTTTCTGTTGTATGCCCTTGACACCAAGACATTTTTCTTCCTGCAGATTATTACATGGCTGGGGCAATTTTTTATGTTCACCTTGACTTTGAGAAGTCTGTATATATGTTTGCTGAAAATTCTGAGTCTGTGAATCAAGATGTGCATCAGTAACCTTTTGTTTGACTACCTTCTGGGCTGATTTATTCAAATGTTCTTGTTTTCTTTCAACTACTAGTTTCTCTTTCTTTGGACCAATCATTGGTGGTCCCTGAATTGTTTCTTCACTTCCTGGAAGTTTCCCACTCTCAGATTCTCTAAATTCTTTTTGCTTCTCATGAACTATATTGAGTTTACTTTCATGGCTTTTCTCTGTGGATTCTGTAGGCAGTTTTACTGTTACTCTCTTCTCCTTCGTAGGTAACTGATAATATTTTTCAGCTACCAATTGCTTATTGCTACATTCAGTCCTTGCTTCTGTTTTCTCGGTTTCCTGGTACTGTTGTTTGGTAATGGTTTGAACATCAACTTCAGCTTGCTTTTCATGGCTTTCATAGCTGTGGTTTGTTTCATTTAACTTATGGTCTAGAGTTGGAAGCTTGATGGTTTTAACTTTGAAACTGGGGGAAACTGGTTTGCTTTGGGGCAAGTGCAACTGCTCCAGATACTTCTGTTGTGTTTGCTGTGTCCTACATTCTTGGTGACTCTGTTTAATTTCACGAGCTGATTTAGATTGGGTCATGTCCCTTGAGCTCTGCAAAGCTTCCCTTTTCACGGTATCTTTGTCTTCTGAGGCTGCTGGGACATGTTGGAGCCTCTTGGAAGCGAATGTCACTGCTGGTGTTGTGGAAAGCTGGTTATCAGTACACACTCCTAGTACTTGAGAAAGACTTTGAGAGACTGGGTTGGTTTGGGCCACAGCGACCCCTGAATCCATTCCAGCTAGGGGGACCTCCTCCTTTGTTTTTTGTAGCAGCACTTCCTTTTTCAACTCTGATACGTTTTGATTTTGGCTTTCTGTTTTGACTAGGTTGTAGCAAGAACTCTCCTGTTTTTTCTGTTTTTCAAGTTCTTCTCTTTGTTGTCTGTATTTTTCTTCAGCAATCATTAAAGGTGTCTTAAATTTTCTCATATAAGGTTTTGGACTTTGCTGTCCTGAACCTGCTGGAAATGAATGAGATTTTACGAGAGGTGCTATCAGTTTTTCCTTGGGTGGTGAAGTTTCTGGAACTGTCTGTGAGAGAGACCTTGTAGAGTCCATAGATAATTGTTTTCTTTTATCAAGACTTTTTCTAGATACGTTCTGCTTTGTCTCTATGTGTTCACTGCTACTTGCCATTATTACTCTTTTCTGATCCTTTGAGGGAGTAATTTTACATTCCATATCTGGCGGTGAATTTTCCAATTCAACTTTTGGGGAACTATGATCCTTCTTATCTTCTATCTGCTTGGGAAATTTGGGTTTGGGGAGTGTGGGAGGTGGCAAACGTCCTCCAGATTTTCCTGTTATGATTTTAGCCTGAGAGCTTGAGGCTTCTTCTTGGGAATATTGTATGAATGCTCCACTGTGCTTTTCTTGAACAGAAGAGGAAAGGAGATGTGCTGGTTTTAGAGATGGAGCTGGCGGAGGGGGAGGTGGTGGAAACATTGCTAGACATTCTCTTTCAAATTTCTCATCTTCTGGTGGTGGAGGAAGAGGGAGGCCTGGGAAATTCTCAAATTCAGCCTTTATCTTCTCTGTGGACAGTGAGGGAAGAAACACATTTTTTTCAGGCAACATCATGAAAGGAGGTGGAGGAGGAAGAGGAAATTCAATTTCAGCTGATGAATTGGAAGGTAGAGGAGGAGGTGGAGATGGAGGTGGAAGAGGGAACTCACTTTCTTTTGCATTATTTTCAGGGTTACAGTTGATTGGATTAAAGGACATTTCCATTGCCATTTTTAAGTCTTTGGAAGTATTTGTCTTCATTAGAAAGTCCTGGCTTTTCAGATGAATATCAGTCTGCTTTTTGTCAGTTGCCTTAAATTTATTGTGGCTTTTTTGGGAGACTTTCACTTCTGTTACATTTGACATGTCTTGATCCACAGGCAAAGTCTGCCACACTGGTTGAGGGGTCACGTTCTTTTTCTTTATATCTTTATTAGAATATTGCATTTCTTGCTTTAACAGAGTCTGCTTCTGAAAGTCCTCTGAAACTTCACAGGTTTCTCCAGCCATCTTGTTGACTGGACCCTGGGTTAAACTGGGCTTAGAGCTTTGTGTATCTGTTGATGTTTTAGTGTTTTTGGTATTTTTAGGACTCTTGTCAGGGAAAGCCTCAATCTTCTGGTGGTCATTCCTCACTTCACAAGTTTCAGTCTGTTGCTTTCCAATTGTTTTATCAATAGATTGGGTAAAGACAGCATCCTTCTTCTGTTCTCTCACTGTCTCTGATTCCTTGGTTTTTAGATGTTCCCTAACTGACACAGTTGAAGTCAGTTGTCCACTCACATGTTCATCTCTAAGACGTTGCTCTGTTATGTTATCAGTCCAGATACCCATTCTGTCTCCTGATTCCAACACATTTTTAATAGCTTTGTGGTGTGAATTAGATAGCCTTCTAAGGTTTTTCTCAAGGGCATCATTGTTTTGTTCACGATCTATGACAATCTTTACGGTGCCCTTGGGGGCTTTTGGACGATTAACCTCAGTTCTTTCTTCTCTTAAATCCCCATGACAAGATTTCCCTATAGTTTGATTAAGAATGTCTGTTCCCCCCTGCCACCTGGCTGCCGGCTCAAATGGTCCTGGTCTTGGCTGAAGAACGCTTTTTTGGTCCCTCTGGACAGCCACCTGATGATTCTCGGTTTTCTGCTCTTCCTCAGATCCTACCATCGCAGATTGCACATCTTCTTTGATTACACTTTTTTTATTTACCTCTTTGAAAGCTCTTTGTCCTTCTTTTAGATTCCTTAATGATGCTTCAAGGTCATCTCGGATAAGCTCCTTTTTCAGGATTTCCATCCTTGTGTTTGCACTCTTTTCAAGGCATTCAGTAGCTTTCTCTATATCCCCAGGGATGACATCAGGCTGTTTAGATTCTTTCCATTTTTGGCTTGATTCCTTAAGTGACTTGAGTGTGGCCAGCATGTCACCTTTTATAATTTCTTCTGTTTTAGCCACTGTTTTCTGACTTATGGCCTGGCTCAGGGAATTTAGGGTTGACTTCAAATCACCTTTTATGATTTCTTCTTTGGGTAACTTACAAGATGTACTCTGAGGCTCTGTCAGAAGAACCTTAACTGTATTATGCACATCTCCTGGGACGATGTCAGTTTCATTAACAGTACGTTCAACCTGAGATTGCCTTTTCTTTAATAACAGTTTTGTACCTTCTACATCGCCACCAATTATATCTTCCTCTTTTTCTTGTTTCCTAGCTGTTAGTATTTCATCTGACCATGTCTGGAGCTGTCTGAGATAATCCAAAGCTCCAGTTTCTATGCATGTTGTAAAAAACTGAACATTTCCCCTCTCAGAAGCATCGATTTTAGCCCTTTCAGATATTTTATTGTTTGATATGGAAGATAGCAAATTATGAATGGTACGTTTTACATCACCCCCTATTACTTCTTCACGCTTAATTGTGTCACCAGCATTTTCATGAAGAAGACAATAGATAGTCATGTGAACATCTCCTCTTTCATCTTCCTGAATCAAAATGCCTTTCTTTACAGATCCTTCCTCGGAGAACAGGTTTTTTATTGCTTGTTGGACATCACCACTCACTATCTCTTCTTTTTCAGCATGAAATTCTGTTGATCTGTTTAATAATTGAGTTTTGGTCAAATTAACGTTTCCCTTCTCTTCTTCACTAACCAAAATCTCTCTTTTCTTACAGTCTCTTTTGGAAAGTAGCTTCACCATTATACTTCTGAGATCAACCCTGAGGACTTCTTCTTTCTGTATCTCAGGAGAGGCTTGATTCAGGAGCTTGTATTTTGCCATTCGAACATCCCCAACTTCGTCAGCTTCAATGATGATTCCAGGAGCTTCAATAACTTTTTGAGAGTAGAGTTCTTCTAAGGTTTCTTTAATGCTCTTGCCAATAACTTCCACCTTTTCTACCCTATTTTCAGTAAATTCATGAAGGGGTGTAGTTTCAAAGAGCCATGTAGTTGTCTTGACATCAGAAGGAGGGATTTCTTCCTTGGTGATTTTTGTGATGCTTTCATCTGCTTCCTTAATAGAATCCAAAGTTTGATTTTCAAAAAGCCACACTGCCTGCTTCACATCACCTTTCTGCATATCTTCCTGGGTGACTGTTTTGATATTTTCATATCCTGACCCTTCTCCTCTCAGCTCATCTAGAGTGTGGGTCTCAAATAGCCAAGTAGATGTTTTAACATTGCCTTTTTGTATTTCATTGACACTTACTGTTCTTATATAAGTCTTCTTATCCAAATTTTCAGACTCAAAGAATTGTTTACTTGTCTTTACATCCCCACCTTGAATATAGTCTACAGTGGGCACACTATCACGTGGTTCTTTTGTAATCTGATCCAGTGGCTGGGTTTCAAATCTGTATCTGACAGAACTAACATCTCCCTTCTGAATATCTTCTTGTGTGACAGATTTAATAACATACACAGTCTCTGACTCATTAATGGAGTCTAATGGTTTCGTTTCAAAAAGCCACCTTGTCCCTCGTACATCTCCATGAATTACCTCTTCCTTTTTAACTGTTGTCACTTCATGATAAAACCCTTCTACATCTTGAATTGCATAGAGTGGCTGGGTTTCAAAGAGCATTCTGTAGCTTTTTACGTCACCCTTTATTGCTTCTTCAGTAATTGTTTTCTTGGTGCTAATATAGTCAGATTCTTCTTTAATCTCATCTAAAGAAAAAGTCTCAAAAATAAAGCACCCCTTTCTTACATCTCCACCTTGTATGTCTGTCACTGTCTTAACTAATTTATCACCTTCTTGGCTTTCTTTTATCATATCAATTGGTTGGTTTTCAAAAAGCCACCTGCAATTTAAAACATTGCCTTTCTGAATATCTTCAGTCTTTAGGGTTTTGATCTTTTTCAAAACTTCCTCTGAACTGGAACTTATAGAATCTAAGGACTGACTTTCAAATTTATGTCGCAGGCTGGAGACATCCCCAGCTTGGATATCCATTTCCACGGCCTTGATTTCCTTTCCTTCTTCTCCTTGTATGCTGTCCAAATTTTCTGTCTCAAAAAGAAAGCATGCTGTACGAACATCCCCACCATGGATTTCCTCCTGTTTTACAGTTTGCAATTTGACTGTTGCTTCGGAGTCATCTTTTATGGAATCAAGTGACTGAGTTTCAAAGAGCCAAGTACAGGCTTTGACATCTCCCTTATGAATTTCTTCACTGCCAGTCATTAATGAAACTTTTTCATAAAGAGACTCCATTGGCTGGGTTTCAAAAAGCCATCTACAGGTTTTGACATCCCCTTTAATGATATCTGTAGCTTGTTCAGTTTTACTTTCTACTTCTTCCATATTACTAAAATATTTAATCGAATCAAGAGGTTGGGTTTCAAACAGCCATTTAGCAGATTTCACGTTCCCAGTCTGTATTTCTTGAGCAGATATTCCTCTAATTATCTGAAATTTATGAATGCTTTCATCAAACTGGTCAATGGGCCTTGTTTCAAAAAGCCACCTACAGCTTCTTACATCCCCTCTTAGGATTTCTTCTTGCTGGACTGTCTTTACTTGATGATATTTTCCAAGGTGATCTTGAATGGCATACAATGGTGTTGTTTCAAAGAGTGATTTATTTAACTCTACAGCACCTCTTGTGACTCCTTCCACCTCTATTTTATGCGATGCATCAAATTTAATTAAGTTGTTTGATTCAAAGATACGTGTGTAATTCCTTACATCTCCTCTGTCAACTTCTTCAAGTTTCACTGTTCGTATGTACTCTTTTTTATCTTCTCTAATCTCTTCCAGAGGTTGGGTTTCAAAAATCCATTTTTGGTGCCTAACATCCCCCTTTTCTTCTTCAGAAGTAGTAATTTTTTGAAGTTTTCCAACATCAGGGCTATCTTTTAAAGCCTTTATTGGAAGTGTTTCAAATAAATGCTTAGTAGTTTGTACATCACCCCCTATTATCTCTTCAGACCTTAGAGGGTCTGCATCAGGAACTTCTTTTAGAATATCTAATGGCTGTGTTTCAAACATCCAACACTTTCTAGAGACATCTGTACCTATTACTGTTTCCTTTTCAGTGATGACCTCTTCTGACTCTTCTTTGATTTTCTCCAAAGGTTGAGTTTCAAATAACCACTTTGCCCTACTCACCCCACCTTTGACATTTTCTTCCATGGATATTCCTCTGATGACTTTAATTTCTGTTATATCCTTGTTAATTGTGTCTAAGGGCTGTGTTTCAAACATCCAACGTGCTCTTCTCACATCCCCCTTTTCAACATCTTCTCTGTGAACGGTTTTAATTTCTAGCATTTGACCTGAACCATCTCTAATAACATACAATGGTTGAGTTTCAAAACATTTTATACTTCTCTTAACATTTCCCTTAATTTCTTTGAGCTCAGACCTGAGTTGCAGTAGGTGCACCTCATCTACTGAGTGAAGGTGTCTAAGTTGATCCAGATGTTGAGTTTCAAACATGTATCTCACAGTCTTGACATCCCCCCCGGTTATGTCCTTTATGGCAGTTACTATTGATTCTTCTTGACCTTTATGCATTTTATGCATTGAGTCTAATGGCTTTGTTTCAAACATCCACCGGGCTGTGCAGACATCTCCTCTGGCTAGCTCAGGAATTTTCTCAGCATTTTCTTCAGTGCCAGAAGAATGATCCCCCAGAGTATCGATGGGTTGAGTTTCAAACATCCATTTTGTATATTTCACATCACCACCAGCAATGATTTCTCGATCAGCAATGCCCTTGGAGATGTTATCTTCATCTGGAGAGCCATGGTTAATGGAATCTAATGGCTGATTCTCAAAGATCCATCTCATGGACTGCACCTCCCCCTTCAGAATTTCATCCCACTCCAAGTGTTCTCTTTCCGAGTTCAGACCTTTTTGAGAAAGGTCATTCGTATTTTCAAAAACATACCGGGCTTGTTGCACATCTGCTGAAACTGAGCTCCCCAGGTTCACTTGACGAGAAACAATCTCAGAAACCTCACTGATATAATCTTTTTCTAAGTTTTTTCTTAACTCAGGATGGATGTGTTTATATAAACGGTTTAATTCATACAAATTTCTTTGCTTGGAATATAATTCTTTGGGGACTGGTGGTATTCTAGGAGGGCTGGGGAGTTCAGGGGACTGGGTAAATGCTGTCACATCTATTGGAGTTTGAAGTATGTCGGGTGGGGGAGGAGGAAATTCTTCTGCCTTTTCCGAAGAAGTGGCATTAACTTGTGCCAGAGTCGAGGAAGTGGCCCTGTGGTCACTGTATCTTGTGGTTGATGTTTCCTTCCTCTGGCTGGTTGAAGTGGAAGAGGTACCCACAATTGATGATGGCTTTAAAGTCTCTTCATATTCACTTTCAATCTTTAAGGGAGAGAAAATCAAATCTTATAAAGATGAGTGTAGCGGTAGAGACTTTTTAGGCACTGCCCTTCACCTGTCCACCTGCTACGACATCTGCACTGGGAACAATGGGTGGTATACTCCATTTAGAGGCCTACTTAGGAGCAACAGTCAGTATTTGTTACTATCTTCCCTGTAATCTATTTGCACTTTTTAGAGTTATATTCCCTATTCAATACATCAACGACTCAGTATTTTAACATTTACACGTAATCTTGATTATTTTTCCTCCTTTATGTAATGTGCTATGCAGAGTAATCTAGAGGGAAATGATAAAAGTCTTAAAGGACTTTTGAGGGTTGTTTTGTTTTCCTTGGAATTTTAAACAGAACAGAGTAAGTAGCTGACATTTTAAAATTGGCTTTATTACTTTAATGTTAGTTATTTAACTTTAGTGCATACATAATTTTTTCTTCTCTAATTTTCTCTAGTGAGAAAAGTTTTCTTTCTACTGCTTTTCTCATATAGAATAATATTCTTCTTACGGAACAGAGTAAGTACTGGCTCTGGATATTTTTTGTTGTTGTTGAAAAACCACCTCAAACATTCAATAATTTGAAAATGTTATGTATTTACATCTGGTTTTACACTTAATATGTCTCTGTGCAGAGAAATTATCTTACCTTAATCTGCTTGGTTGGGGTCGTCTCTTTGTCAGAATAAAGGACCTTTTCCTGGGCAGACTTTTCAAATTGTTCTTTTAAAAACTTAGTTGAAACCTTTGGAATCTCTTCATCCTCAGGTGTATCTATGACTACAAGAAGAAAACAACACCAGAGATATTACGTAACTAATAAACATGATGTTTGAGAAGACATTATAATGCTATGGAAAACTTCTCATAATGTAAGTTAAGTAAAAATATTCAGGATATAAATGTATACATATGGCAGTATTTCATTATGTAAGTTAGTATATGTCAAGAAATATAGGAGGAAAGGTGGTGGTGATTATCTCTGGATGGAAGGTCATAAGTAATGAAAGTGCTGTTTATTTTAATTGTATGTATTTTCCAAATTTTCTACAAGCATATTTTGCTGTTATGCTCAAAAAGAATAATAAAAGTTATAAAACAAGAAAAGAACAGTAGAAGAACAGAAAAGGAAGATCTACTTCTTTAAGCAAAACTAAAATAAAACCAAATTCAGGTATAGTCAAATAACGTTTGGGTCACAGTTGGCTTAAATCTACCCTTTTAGCACTTTGGGACAGCAAAACTTCTCATTCCCCTTTTATAGGCAAGACACCCTGTACCCATCTTATGCAAATTTGCACAGGTTTGCCTGTAGTCTAATCTCATATCTGTGGGTTGGAGAATTAGACTTAAACGTGCTTATATTTGTTATTAAAAGTAATACAATCTAGATAACTTTTCTGTTCCCAGGGAGCTTGATAACATCAAGTTTTATTCTGGATCCCTGAGCAAAATGCAATTCAGAGGTGGCTGGCTTATCACCTTCTAGGCGTTTTGGATGAATACATCATAGGGTTGAAGGGCAAAGAACTATTTTAGAAGCTTACTGCATCTCGTACCACAGGCAGAACCTAATTATATATAGAAATACTACTCTGTCCCCTTTGGGATCATAAGTCATAGTTACTAACTTTATTTAGTGGGAAGGTTTGTGCTTTGGAAGTCCTCCATTCAAACACAGAAACATCAATAGGAAAAAGATATATTGGGGTGAAATAATACCAGACTCTTACCTGTTTCTTGAACATATTGATGGAGTGGAGAAGCTTGATTTATTTCCTCAGTGTGTTTTTCAAGATGAGAGACCTGTGTTTAAAGATAATTTTAAATAAATAATTGTTTTTAAGAAGTCAATTATTTCAGTATTGCACACATATTCTTCATTGCACAGTGATTTTCATCCAAGACTTCAGCGCACATTGATTACACTTTGATCATTTATTTTAATGCATGGGTTCATGCTATAACAGAACAAATATGAATTTACACCTAAAGTGCACTTATATTTTTAGGGTGCTCATTTTATTTTTCAAAGAATATCAACCCCAAAGTAGGGAAAGAGACACTGATGTGTATTGATATTAAATACATAAAGGACAATAAAAGCAACTGTTTATAACAAGGTCAGAATTTCCACACAGTTCTGCAAACTGTGTGGAAAGTGTTGTCTTTCTAAATAGTTACCAGTTCTGTTCCAAGAACATCAATTTTGTGTGCTTTGTAAGTTTCTTGTTCATTTCTTTCCATTTCCTGGCTGCGTCCTGCAATGTCGACCTGGCTGCTATGGATTACCTCCTGAAAATGAATGGATGAATGAATGAATGAATGGACAATGCCTTAAGAAAATTCTGAAATTTTTAACTTTTATTTTATTAACGCAATTTCAGTGACAGACGCTTCTGAAAAAAAAACTGTTTCCTCAGTATATAAGTTTACTTGGCTGTTGTAACAATTACCACAAAGTTAATATCTTACAGTTCTGTAGGTCAGAAGCCCTGAATGGGTCTTACTGGGTGTTGGCAGGTGTCAGAAGGCATGCATTCCTTTCTGCAGGCTCTAGGAGAGAATCCATTCTCTTGCCTCTTGCAGTTCTAGAGACTGCCCACTTTCATTGGCTCATGGCCCCCCTCCTCTATCAAGTTGAACTTTTTCTCACTCTGCCACGTCTCTGATTTTCTCTTGTGATCCCCTCTTTCACTTTTAAGGACCACTGTGATTACACTGGACTAATCCAGAGTATTCAGGATTATCTCCCTGTCAAAAGGTCAGCTACTTAGCAGCTCTAATTTCATCTGCAACCTTAATTCTTCTTTGCCATGTAACTTAACATATTCACGAATTCTGAGGATTAAGACATAGATATCTTCAGGAGCCATTATTCTGCCTACTACCCTTAGAAAGGAACAAATGTTAATTAGGCAACTCATACACAACATGGCAAAGACGAATCTCAAAAAGAAAATGAAAACCCTTGATGAAAAAGAAATATATTTTGTTGTCTATAAGCCAGATTTTCATTCTACAGAAAGACATTCCCATCTTCAAGGTGGCCTTCTGGTTTGATGACACATCCAGAGTTCAATTGAAGAATATAACCATTAAATATAACCAATAAAAATAGGCCATATTATGCTAGTGTGTCTCTATCTTCACACATGGCGCTACTTTTGATTTAAGTTAGCACAGTGATCCTGGCTGAATTGGAGGGTTGAAACGCCTATTAATTTTGGTGATCCAGCCCTGCTGTTATTACAGAATGTGATCTGACACGAGTATATGATTGATTGATTGACTGATTGATATGGTGAAGCAGCTGGCATACTGCTAAAAATCTTAACATCAAAAAATAAGGACATAGACAGATGACTCTCCAAGAACACACCTATTTGAACGCCTTTGAAGTTGGGATTTCATTTTACCCTTGATATCTACATGACTAACAAATACTGTTTTTGAGATGGGATTTTAAAATTTTTGTCTTAGTAGAGAATAGTCAAGTGAGCAAAGGGGCATTATTACTATTAATCAAATAGGAGCACTAACTTTTTTTTTAAAAAAAAACATGGAGTTAAATAGTTCTAAGGGATCAAATTCTAAAGCTTTAAACCAAGAATAAGTTTAAAGTTAACTCATGAGATCTTGACTTGTGATTTTTTTTCTTGCTAGTGGACTTGTAGTGTCTGGCTTACGCCCACGGGTATCTGGTATACAGGGTTAAAGTTCTGATTAACCAAGTGGCAGTCAGACATTTGCTTAGAGATATACAGTATTATCTGATCTTACTACACTATCTAGGAAGGAGAATTAAGACAAAAAATTGATACCCTCCCAAAAGTCTTTCAGAGAATTGAAGCCAAAATGTAGGTTTGCACTTTAAAATGTAGATTACATTTCATTGGGTGTGTTAATTAACTAGATGGGAGGAATCCTTTCACAGTGTGTATGTCTATCAAATTATCACTATGTACACTTTAAATATCTTATAATTTTTTCAATTATACCTCAATAAAGCTGAAAAAGTATAAATTATATCTCATTAAATTAAAGGCCGGTGTAATCTTTTCCTAAGCCGAATGGGTTTTTAGCCCTAGTTAATGATCCACATATATCAATAGATATTTATTAACATGCTTGACACATAGTTTATGCTAAGGAAAAGTTTACTTAACGAATGAATGAATAAAATAGCAAATTTCCATTAATAAATGAATTTCATTCAACCTTCTATTTGCCTGAGAATGTCCTAGAACCTGGGGTTAGAACAATGAACAAAATGTGTACTTTACTTTTTCAAGAGGGAGTATAGAAAATAAACAATTCATATACTTTCCTTTAAGTTCAAAAAATCATAATTCTATATAATAAAAAGTTTTGCATAATCAAGTTTTATTTAAGGGTGTTAGTAACATTAGGCTGGAGGGAACAATAACTGTCATTGAAGACCACAGATAGAAAAAAATGCATGGGCACAAATAACAACTCTTTGCATAATAACTGTTTACAACTATGGCAAGTCTTTCCATCCATAGGAATATAATGGGGATATTCTACGGCTTTCTTATGACACACTGAGAAATAGGAAGTACTGATTAAACAGACAGTGAAAGAGCAAAGGACATGGGAACCTGACCAGTACCAAGATCCTTATTGAAGGGCACAATGATCATTACTATAGAATCACGTCTCTGCCTAGAGGCCCAGATGACAAGCTGTGGCCCAGAGACAAGCTTATTTGACCCACTCAATGTTTTTAAAGTTTTGAACTAATTAAAACCTACAAAAAAATCAAGATTTCTGCTTATGTTTGAAAATTTTGAAGATCTGGCAATATGCCATATTCCAACATGGCAGTGGCTTGCTGGAACAAAGTAGTGGCTACCTGTCTTAGTTGGGGCATATACTTTTCAGTTGGTCACTGTTCCCATCACTCACTAATAGAGTATTTAACACCAAGTTGACATTTTTTTAAAAACCTGCCTATCATCTTTAAATATATTTTCTTGTGGGAGATGACACAACATAAACAGTAGAAGGATACATAAATTTAGTTTAAAGTTATAAGTTTCTTCTTCAGCACTATGTGCTATTACTAAATACAACTGTAATTGCTACAGTACTTTGGTATGTCAGTGTCAATGCATCAATTTTACTGCCCTCTGTTTTCTGCAGTTTACATAACGTCTGTCTTAAAACATTCCAAGATTTTGTTTCCGTCATTTACTGTGTTTCATATTATGCAACTAGTAGAGTTGGATTTTAAATCTGACTTTCATTCTTCCCAATTGCTGGTGTCTATAGAGTGAAGGGTTAGATAAAAGGATGGATCATCATAATGCTCAGGAAGAAATCAAATTACACAAATAAAATGTAATAAAGAACTCTGGCCAGAATACCACATGCAAATTCACATGGAACAGTTCATGAAATTGGTACTTAAAAATTAAATTCAAATATAGATTGGGCTGCAAGAAGAAAAATGCAGTTTTATTCACAGGTGGATTAACCAAAGCCAGGAATGGGGATAGTACACACTCCCTCCTTTATATTAGATATGCTATAATCTTGGGTAAGTTACTAAATCACACTTAAACTCTTTTTTTAAATCTCATTCATCCATGAAAAGAAACACAGATGATATACGTGGTCTAATTTTGGAATCTAAAGGAGAAAATGTGGCATGATCACAAAATGTTATAATATTTGCATAGCTCACGCCAATCTGATATCAGCTCATAGATTAGTCAAGTATATTACAAAAGTCTCTCATGGATGTACACTTCTCCTAAGGAGATTTCTCCAGCACAGGAAAGAGTTCACACTCTGCCTACCCAACTTGCCACTGTTATTATCATTACAGGAAAAGACATTGTACATTTCCACTGATAAAAATGCAAACTCATGCTAGCATAATGAGTAAGGAAAGAAAAGGACAGACTTTTTATGGTGACTCACTATTATCGTGACTCTTAGAAGTATACCCAGTAGAAAAAAGTGTGATGAAAGACTGGCAGAAGAGTAGATGATTACTGCCTCACTAGAGTGGAAAAAACAGCTCATGCTCAATGCCAGTAATTCAGCAATTTTACCCATCACTAACCTCATTCTTAATAAAACTAGGAAGGGTTATGATGTATTAATGTTATATGCATCATTGTCAAACAGACAGAAACAATACCAAAAATGTGCTATTTATGTTAGCAAAAATGTCAGTTGATTCAAGGTTTGAAAGAATAATCAGTTCTTTCTTTTAAGTGATAAGCATAAAAATTTGTGGTTGATATATTGTGTTTGTCTAGATTTTGATATGTTTGAATTCAAACATGTTTTCTTTTTGCCCTGAATTTTCTCTTTACGTTTTAAAAATTTACTTTAAAACTTTACAGCATAAAATTTGACGTCCCTAGCATTGGAGCTTCAAGTTAGGGCTTTTCCTCATTCACTATACACTTCTGAGTCTTGGCTCAAAAATTATTTTCTATTTGAAACCTTTCCTGACTTCTCTATACAGAGTTCCCTATTACTGCTTCTTTTATTGTATTCCTGTATGGTCAGTACACACCTCTATTATCCACCTATCCATTTCACATTCATTATTTGATAATACGACCCTTTCCTTTAACTGAATTCATGCATCCTCAAATCCCAATGTTTAGCTTCCTGGTAGAGAGTAGATGCCCTCCAAAATATCAAGGAGTGAATAGTAATACTATGAGCAAATAGTCAATAGTAATATCATGAGCAAATAGTCACTTTTTTCCCAGGAGTGTGAAAATTTTATGATTTTATAAAAATCTAATTTAAAAATTAAAATTCTATTTTTTCCCCACATAATCCTATGATTTTATTTTTTGGTATTTTGGCTGACAATCTTTGACACTGAACATTTTATGATTGGTAGGTGGAGTTACTGAAGCTGATGCATATAACAATAACATGTCAGTCACTGACAAAGTATATGCAGAAGAGGTCTCTTGATAACATTGCAAGTGATCAGAACATTTATGGAAGAATATGGGCAGTGCTGTGATGCTGTGAAGAGCAGCTGACATCATTAGAGGGAGGAGAAGCCTGTACCAAGAAACCAAAAAAATACATGAAGGTAACAAACACATACAAAAAGGTAAAGAACATTGAAAAATAGGAAAATTTATTTTCAGGTGGTCTTTTGATAAAAAGACCTTCATGGTGCTAAAAAAAAAAAAAACTAGTCTGTATGTTCTTTTTTTAGTGAATTGTTATTATTCATTGAGTTTGTGAATCTGATGTATTGCCAAGCATCACGTAGAAATAGCAGTAGAAATGTATTGAGCAGAATTACTATGACATCAAAAAATTAAGTTGAGGTATTTATGATGACAATAAAAGACAATACTTTATCCTTACTTTTTTTTTTTTTTTAATTAATTTATTTATTTTTGGCTGTGTTGGGTCTTCGTTTCTGTGCGAGGGCTGTCTCCAGTTGCGGCGAGCGGGGGCCACTCTTCATCACGGTGCGCGGGCCTCTCACCATCGCGGCCTCTCTTGTTGCGGAGCACAGGCTCCAGACGTGCAGGCTCAGCAGTTGTGGCTCACGGGCCCAGTTGGTCCGCGGCATGTGGGATCTTCCCAGACCAGGGCTCGAACCCGTGTCCCCTGCATTGGCAGGCAGATTCTCAACCACTGCGCCACCAGGGAAGCCCCTATCCTTACTTTTAATATCAAGGGAAAAGAAGAATCAAGGCAAATGTAAGTCATGATTCTTCATATAACGCGATATATTTGGAAGTGAAGACTACAATTTTACTTGGTTCAGTAGTAATGCTGCCTGAAGCTATGAGTGTGTCTTAGTTGGACTGTTGGATCCTAAGAGACTGATGATGCAAAACATTCAGAAAAAAAATTAAGATAGTAACTTTTTCCTTTGAAATCACTGCATCCCTAAATGTGAGTGATCGTATATAGCTTCACTTATACATTTATTTATTCAACCAATAGCTACTGAGCACCAACTATCTCTATAGCATTTTGCTAGGCATTGTCAGTACTGTTTTAGTAAAAGTTTTATCTACCAACCTATCTACGTATCAATCATCTGTCTATTCATCTATCTCTATATCTGTGCAATATATAAAAATATGTACAGGATTTCCCTGGCGGTCCAGCGGTTAAGACTCTGCGCTCCCAATGCCTGGGTTAGATCCCTGGTCAGGGAACTAGATCCCGCATGCTGCAACTAAGAGCCTGCATTCCACAGCTAAAAAGATCCTACACGCCGCAACAAAGACCCAGTGCAGCCAAATAAATTAATTAATTTTAAAAAATGTACATACATATCTAATGGAATAAAAATGGCTCACTTAGCTTGAAATTCTCTTGAGACAAGATTTGTAATATATACACATGCATGAATTATGCAGGTTTGTTGTATAAATCTCTGAGAGAAGCACTATCATTCAATTAATTTCAGCTCTTTCTGCGCTCAAAACAATTATGCTTTGGTCATATTTAGCTATAAAGAGCAAAACTTCTAAATTTTTAATAAAAATACTTAATTTGAAAGTAGGAATATTTGACTTCAAAGAGGGAGGTTTATGAATAAGTAATGCCAGCTTTCACTACTAAAACTTTGTCCTCTACTTTCCCCAAAGTGTTATAGAGCCATATCCCAGCATCCAAAAATGCTGAAGGTACATTAAAAGAACATGTAAAAGATGTACTCTCAACTGGGCCATCAAACATATTAGTAATATAAACAACAATACTTATTTGACAAAATAAAAAGAACAGGATACATAAAAACATTCAATTTTCAGTAAAGGACACCGTCTAGAAGTTTTATGTAGATGTATGTTTTTTATACACACACACACACACACACACACATACATGTATACAAGATTTCAATCTAACATAGACGTAAGGCATCTTAAAACAAAAAAGGCACTTGGATATAAATAAACATAAAAGTACAATAAAAGAGGCTAAAACTTAGTCTCAAGGAGCAGTGAAAATACAAAAAAAAGCTTGCAAAAAGAATGAAAAAATTTTAAAGAAAAAGAAAACCAGGGGTAAGATATATCTTACATTAATTAATGCAAACCAAAAGAGAGAAACAGAAGAATTCTACCTTTTTATTATTACCCCTCTTCACCAATATCCAATTGATTTATAAGCTCTTCCAATTCTATCTTTAATTATCTTTTGAGTCAATGCCCTCTTTACCCTAGAACTTCTGACCCGTTTAAGTCCTCATGTATTTAATCTGCTATTTCAGTAGTCTCCTAACTTACCTTCTTCAGTCTAACCTCGACACCATTTTTTTTTTTTTTTTTAATTTATTTTTGGCTGTGTTGGGTCTTCGTTTCTGTGCGAGGGCTTTCTCTAGTCGCAGCGAGCGGTGGCCTCTCTTCATCGCGGTGCGCGGGCCTCTCACTGTCGCGGCCTCTCTCGTTGCAGAGCAGAGGCTCCAGACGCACAGGCTCAGTAATTGTGGCTCACGGGCCTAGTTGCTCCGCGGCATGTTGGATCTTCCCAGACCAGGGCTCGAACCCGTGTCCCCTGCATTGGCAGGCAGATTCTCAACCACTGCGCCACCAGGGAAGCCCCTCGACACTATTTATATCAATCCTATACAACTAGAAAAAATGTTTCTTAAATGCGTATCTATTCATCTTACTCCCCTATTTGTTTCTTCAATGGTTTTTGATTGCCTTAGAATAAAGTAAAAATTCTTTATTATAGCATATAAGTTTTTCTCTTATACAGCCTTTGGCTACATCTCCAGCTTCATGACTCAATTGTGCCTCACTATATTCACAAATATACTATTTTACCTTTTTCATAAGTTGTTCCTTTCACCTAGAATGTAATTCTGTATTTATAAAAAATTATTTTAAGTCTCAGCTGAAGCATCCTCCACCCTCAGATTCCCCTCCTTGACCATCCTTCATCCAGAGTAAAGTTTATCACAACCTCCTTGTGTCCCAACAAACCTCATTTATATTTTCCATGATAGAATCTACCATATTGCACTTGTAATTATTTGTTATATGTGTTTCTCTCTGATAGAGTGAGCTTCTTGAGGGCAAAATAATATCATATTCATCATTGAATCTTTTGTGCTTGACATATGGGGAGTGCTTAATGACTATCAGCTGAATAAAAAAAAAAATAAGGCACAGACTCTGGAGTCAGCTTTCCTGAGTTAGGATCACATTTGCTCACTTTCTTGGGCAAGTTACTTAGATCTTCCATGAGTTCATTTCCTGTCAAAAAAAAGTAGGCGGGCGGGGGGCTTCCCTGGTGGTGCAGTGGTTGGGAGTTTGCCTGCCAATGCAGGGGACACGGGTTCGAGCCCTGGTCTGGGAGGATCCAGCATGCCGCGGAGCGGCTGGGCCCGTGAGCCACAGCTGCTGAGCCTGCGCATCTGGAGCCTGTGCTCCGCAGCAAGAGAGGCCGCGATAGTGAGAGGCCCGAGCACCGCGATGAAGAGTGGCCCCCGTTTGCCGCAACTAGAGAAAGCCCTCACACAGAAACGAAGACCCAACACAGCCAAAAATAAATAAATAAAAATAATATTAAAAAAAAAAAAGTAGGGGGCAGGCAGCTAAAAATAATGCCTATCTCAGAAGGTTATTGTGAGGAGAAAGTCAGTTAACATATGTGAAAACCTGGCTCATAAGTGCTACATTAGTATTTGCTATCTTTGCTTAACATATTCATTGCACACTTACTCTGCATCAGCTATTTTCCTAGTAACTTGGGATACATAGTAAACAAGGCAAAAAAAAAAAAAAAAGATTGAAGGAAAGTAGATTGTCTGTGGTTATGTCAATAAATTTTGCCATGAATTTTTTCATTGTAGAATTAAGCCCAGAAACGAAGGAAAAAACAAATTTCAATATGTACATTTTTTTCAACCAGAGAAGTAGTGGATTTGGGGGATTTTTCAAAGAGAAGCAAAAAGGTGCCTATGCATATTATAACTCTTCTAAGTCATTCTGGCCCCTAGGACATGGACATTTCTATAGAGGCATGGCCAGAGAGTGGCTTTCGGATCACCTATCCGGTTTTTCTCTGGTTCATCGTTCATGAACTGGTACCCAGTGGAGAGTCAGTTCACAGTGATTTAGTCTACTATTATACAATTCTTCTCACACTTAACTCTTTCCTAAAAGGTCCTGTTGTGTGCCTCTCATCTAGACGATAAAATAAGAATGTTAAGATTTGTAATTTATGTATTGTTTTATCAGTCACAGCTCCCAGTGTCAAGCATCAGAGTCTAACTGATTTAAATAGGACAGGTACTTTGTTAAAGAGACATTTCATAGCAGAAGTGTATTTCACAGAATCTCCAGGAATAAGACTCCAGAAATATACTTATTCTCACAGAATAAGACTTGGAGGTTTTGTAGCCAGGAACAGTGCTGAAAAATGCTGCAGAACCTTCTGGAGAAGGCACCCGTGCTGCTGACATTGGACACACTCATTGCCAAAGCCATTGATACTACATAACAGATATTGCTTCTAGAATGGCTCTTTCTTGAAAATTGATGTAGCTAATCTCCGCCACCAGCCATCACCAAAACTGATTCTGCATAGTCCCTGCTTCTCATGCCATTTCATTACTTCTTTATGCAAAGACTCAGTTGGAGGTGTCTGATTGGTGCAGTCTAGTTCACAAGCTTGGGTCCTAGATACCAGGAGGGCCAGGAGAGTGAGTGTATGGTATTTGCAGCTTCTCCTAGTGGAGGCTGGTTTTGCCTCATGGGGTGGCGGAGTCCCCAAGTACAGGAGGTTCAGATGTCCAAAAGAATGAAAAGTGCACATTACCTCTCCTAAGAAAGTATTATTTGTCAACACGGAGGTCTTATTAACCAAACAGAAACCAGTTAGAAACACAAGAAAAGGAATGCCACTCATTTTTGACAACACATAACATAGTAGAGAACGCTACTCATGTCCTATGATGAAATTGATTTGGGCTTATTTCTTGGCAATATATGTTCCATGTGACATTACAAGTTCCTTTAGGAAGACTGAGACAGTACAATTTGCCTGCTAATAGGGTCATGAAGAGTTCCTGTTTTACAAACCTGCCTCCTTCTTTCACTGTCCCTCTGAGCCTTTATGGTCATCAGTCTTGCTCACTGGGAGGAATACATTTCAAATCCTTATATAAAATCCAAGAAGAAGGAAAAAGCACCATAAAACAGATTTGGCTCTGATGTAAGCATTCCAGGATAATCCATGCAAACAAAGCATTTCAGGATAATTATTAATTATGACTACAAATTAATTACTCTGATCATTTCGGTTTTCTTCACAATGAGGGAAAATCAGGAAAAATAAAAGGGTAATTAGTTGCAATTTCACTGGTGAATGTATCTACTAGTAAAATAGGGAATGGAAAGAGACTGAAGTAGAGACAGGAATGTTGGGTTATGGGCTGGAGTTTGTCATCAATTCAAGTGAGAAATCAGGTAAGTAAATCACAGCTAATTTCAGTCTCACTTAGAATCCTCATTTGTAATCTGTTGGGGTAGAGAGTAGGGAAGCATTGAAGGAGATAGATAGAAGGAGCTACCATTGATTGAGTGCTGTTACGTGTCAGGAAATATACAAGGCCCTTCCCACTTTATAACATCTAATTTCTTAAGAATTTTACCATTTTTAAATTCTACATGTTGATTACCCATGGACTTAACCAGGAAAAGGAGTTGAAGCGAAAATGCTGTGCAAGATTTGAAAATTCCAAACATATACCATGAAAATAGAGATCAACAAGAATTCAGTCAACCAGTTGTTTTGAGTCAATGCTTTTAACACCTAAAAGCAATAAGTGATGTGCTCAACGTGCACTTGTGATGTACCTAAAGTGCATTTAAAGTAGGGACAAGAAAGAAGGAGAGTTATTCTCAACTAGCTAAGCATGCTGAAGAACTGCACTGAAATGCCTTCAAAGAATCTAAAAATTAATAATCATGTGCTGTAATTTTTATTGTATATTCATTTTTTTGAAAAAAATCACTGAGTCTTTTACCCTAATATGCTTTTCACCAGTATATCAGGTAATCACACAATTTTCTTTATTTCTTTTAGGGTTGTTGATTCAGTGAACCATCTTTTCTATCAGTATAGTATCAGTCATCAAGTGCAAAGATTTCAAGAAATATAAAAATCAATGTCAGGTTAGAAGAGTCTCAAAATGGAAACAAGGTTCTTACAAAAAAGGATAAAGAACGATTTGCTTTAAGTAGATGCTTAAATAGTTTCATTTTGCCTAAAAATATACATCTACAGCTTATAAAAATTGAGCCATTTAACTCCTATAGATTTATAGAAACAAATGAGATGAAATGAAATTTAAGGACATACCCTTTGATCTGTACTGGATTTTCTCCCAATTACACTTATCAGTTCCAGGGCACTGTAAAGGATAGGGTACCCACCCACTTGCTGAAGACTCATGACTGAAGATCAAGTTGGTTCTATAAGAATTCATCAGAGTGGATGAGATTCAAACAGGCTTTGCTAAGGAGTGATAGTCTTTAAAACTTATTTCAAGTATAGTGGTCTATGAAACAGTAAAGGATAAATACTTGATCATGTATCTCAAAATTATAAGAAGAGAAATAATACTGAGCATAGGTGCCAAACACAGAGCCTATGATCATTATATTTAAGTAATTTAACCTGTATTTTGTGTGACATGATATTGTCTGTCTCACCACTACTCTTACAGGAGGAAATCAACATATTTGCATCTGATTCTGATATAGAAAAAGTAGCTCTGTATGTAAGCATCTATAATTCTCTCATCGGTATTTTTTTTCACACTCCCTCCTCCCCACAAATTATTGCTTTTCTTTCTCTATTTTCTGTACCCAGACTTGATGGTACACTTTCTTATTATCATAATCCCCTCTCTAGTAATGAAAGGCCTGGAAAAAATAAAGACAGGAAAGAAAAGGAACTGAGGAAAAAAAGGAAAACTTTTTTTGATCCTCTAAAAGAAAAACAAAACACAGAAAATATGATTGGGGGGAATTTGTTGATATTTTTAGAATAATGATACAAAATGCTTCTGATAAAAGGCTCACAAACTGAACCCCAGCCTAAAGTACTGACTTCATCGAAGCACCCTAAACCTCCCCAAACAGTTCTACACACTGTGCAATATGATGAATTGCAGGATCCAAGGGAGGAATTTCAAATACCATAGCAGGATGATGTCTCTAGAAGACCCTGGTATTTACCCAAGGATAAGGAAGATGAATTGAGCACTTGGCTCCCCCTATTGGTGCCCATCTAGTGGCTGGTATATGATGTGCCCTGTCCTCCTGACGGGGTTAGAAATGAAGTAGTCTCCTAAAAAGCTGTTTCTTGGACCACGCTGGGTAGATCACTCAGGATAGATAGGGATAAAGAACAAGGACAAGAAAAGGCTGTTAGAAGGAGATGTAATCTTACTCTGGGTTCTGTGATGTTGAGATTTGCAAAGAAGCTGGAAAAAATGAAGAATTTCTTAAACATATCTCTGTAAGAGCATGGTGCTAAGGACAGAATCTCTTAATGCCTCTTCCTTTGCTCAGGCCTTGTGTCCTTCCAGTTTTTTTAAGCATGATAATTCATTTGTAATTATGCAAACTAATAAATAAATGAACATCCAAAAGAATAGACAAGCTTGACTCAATCCAATCATTTTCAGAGATCCATGAAGACAGGTTTATTCTGAGAAATATCAGACCCAGAAGCAGCAGAAAGAGCTAATAATATCCTCTGATGTCAAGTGCTTACAGAAAACACCCGTTTTATAAAAGTAATCATGTGGAAAAAACATTTTGCAGATTTTACTAAGCTCTGCAAACAAAATGATTGTGTAACGTTAAGGGTTTCTTTTGTTGTTATAATTTTCCTTGCTCCTCACAAACTAGCAAAATCTCAGAACTTAGAATTCTATATCTTGCCATTCTATTATAAAATTTAAAAAGAAAGTAAATTTAATTAGTATATTATAAGATGTTGTCTATATACTTGAGAATTCTATTAAGCGTAATTATACTAAGAGCACAGTTATAATTCTAAACTAATAGGAGACCAGATTGAAGAAGGGGCTATACAAATGTATTTTTTTTTCTATTCCAACTTTCCCTAAATATCCACTCCCTCCCATAAAAGAAGACATAAAATTTGATTACGTCAAAACATCTGTGTTTTACATCTTTATCAACATCAAAAACTTTTTCAGATCACCTGCTGAAGCTCTAAGAACATGAAACTCTGTGCTCTCACTTTGTGTCTTTGAGGAAAGGGTCTAGGTGACACTCTCTCAATAACCATAGGCCCTGTGATAAGAACAATACCACTCCTTTTCTCCCAATTCCTTTCACTTTAAAGGAGTGAAGGGTATATCTGTATGTATACTTGTCTTCTGTAAATGAAACTGAAAATGGATTCTATAAGAACAAATAGGTTTCAGAAACAGAAAACTCACAGTATCATTAAGAAAAAGAGAAACTTTGATAGTAATACTCCAATAATTGGGGTAAATGTTACTACTACAAATTTTATTTTGGAGAATAAGATGAATCATAGAAAAGCAACCAATTCAAGGTTTTTTGAAAGCATTGAATCTTGCAACTCAGTTTTACTTATGAGTATTTGTACCATTCACTGAGGCCCTGACTGCCTGAGAAAATGTGCCGGGGGCCCCCCTTCCTCTGGTAATGTTTCTAAACCCCTCCAAGCCACCAGGTAGATTAGTTTGTTTGCTCATTTTCAGCACAGTAAAGGAACCCAGGCAGAATGCACACAGTGGATGGACTCTACTGTTTCATCAAGAAGATAGAGTTTCCACACAAGACCCAGGCAAATGCTTTGCGGGTGTCTTCACAGTGTGGGGTTGGAATGTGTTTCCCTTTATAATGATGCACTGGAATGGCCTGCAGTGCTGTCCCAGGGGAGGGAGGTGTGAATCCCTCTGTGCACTAGCATCTACCAACAGATTCTGCAAAAGAAGCTGAACTTGGAAGTTGCAAAGGAACCATGACTGAGACTTTATGGTCACACCTCAGCAGACAGTTAGCAATTACCATCAACTTCATTTGGGGACAGCAGAAGTTGAGAGTTATAGTGTGTGGCTCTAAAGTAATGTGATTAATGCCAGTAGATCACATAAGACAGTCTTATAGTGCTTTATGGGCACACCTTGTATCCCAGGGGGAGTCCACATATTAGTTTAGCTGTGTAAGGAGCCAAATGTCTATGAGCATGTTACTACATGATTTAATAAGGTTTATCACTTTATAATCGTCTTAAGTCTTTCAGAAATTAATATTATTTCTATGGAAATATCAAAGGTACAAACTCAAGAGACATTAGGTATCCAGATTGTATAATCCTATGAAATTAAAGTTTTTTAATGAAAGATGGCAATATTAATGAGTTAAATCTCAGTTTTAATTAATTATTGGCATATCAGTATAGCTTAAGCTAATAAATTCATTATTTTTAGTTTATTTTTATTCTAATTGGTTTATTTTAAATTCTTTGATATATATTTCTTTAGTTCACTTGTATCACTCCATTATCTAGTTTTTAAAAAATATTTGAATATATCTTTGTATATATGCAAAAAAAAAACCCACTATTTTAATACAGTCTGCCATTAACAAGGGAGTTAACTGGGCTTGGAGGTACCAGTAAATTGGTCGTTTGGCTGATTGGCATTTATTATATTCACCATGATTTTTTTAAGCCCTTGATTTCTCTATTCTCAGCAGCCCCTGTTCTATTCTTTGCAGTAGGCATCTCAAGAGAAATCTCAATAGAAATAGAAGGGCCTTGGTATCAGAGTGAAGAATGAGGTGGGCAGTGGAGAAGCCTCAGATGAGAAACTAAGAGGGGAGTGGTCATCTCTGGGATAACAAATCCTGGCTCAAGCTTGCGCTGCCATGCTCATTGCTGCACATTAGAATCCCTGGGAGGGCTATAAAATTCCCTGATCCCAGACCACATGCCAGGACAATTAAACCAGAATGACCTGGGCTGCCCGAGGAGTTCCAGTGTATGACCTGAGGACCACCTTACTGAGAGCCTAGGAGACTTAGATGACAAGAGGTCCCACTGAGATTTCATGTCAATTCTAAATCCTTATCCAGTCAGAGAAAAGGTAGGAGGAGACATGTCAGGAGCTCTGAAGAGGTCTTGCTTCAGGTCCAGATGTAGAAACAAGCAGACAGAGGACTTATTGAAACCCACTCCTACTACATTCCTGTGCCCCAACCCAGGGAGGCCTGGGGTAGAAGCACGTAATAGGCGCTCCATAAGTACTGGAAGCCCCATTTCTAGACAAACCAGGCACATGCGGGCTTTATGGAAGCAGGAGAAGAGTTAGTGGTTTGTTGGGGCTGGTAGAAAAAGGCTTTCATCCTGAGAAATACACATTTTCACGGAGTTTAGTTTGTGTTTTTGCTTTTGTTTTCCTCATAGTTGGGAAAAGCAGTACTCAATGCAGTTAATTGGCTTCGCATCTCGAGCAAGGAAATTTTTTTACCAAATATAATTCTTTTCCATTCAACTTCTGTAGGAAAAAATGTGGGATTCCACCAAGACCTAGAGCTATAGGAAGGTGGACACGGGTAGGAAGAGAGGAGACAGATGGAGACTGGGTAGCAGGAGGTCACCAGTTGCAAAGCATGTATAGGGATGTTAATCTTAAACTAATCTTTAATTGCCTAATGAGCTTCTAGGAAATGATTCTGTCTCCCCAGGCTAAAAAACTGAAAAAAAAGTTAAGGTGTGAGGCACAGAACAATGCCATCCTTCTTTGTCATCTTACCTATACATAAAATGTTTATGAATTGTAGTCTACTTTGAGAATAATTACCACTGGATTATGCTTTAGTGGCAACACTACTAATGATAATAGCTGGTGTTTACTCAACATTTAATATCTGCCAGGCATTCTAGTAAGAATTTTACATGAACTGTCTCATTTTATTCTTAACACACCTGTTACCTCATCCTCATTTCACAGAATAGGTTATGTGATTAACTCAGGGAATTCTAACCTGGGCTGTCTGACTCTGGAGCCAATAGGCCTAACCATTAGTCTAAACTGCCCCATTTTGAGTGGGGTTACTTTAGTTATAATAGTCATTTTAAAACCGTGCACACAACTAAAAAACTTTTCAAGACAATTTTGGTCACAACCTTGTGTGCTGATAGAGATCTAGGTTAGATTGGGGTTGTTAATAGCAATCTAGGCCCTTGAAAAATCGTGCATGTGGCAGAAAGCTAAAGGTAGGTTTAAAACATTTACGTGAGAAATGCTTTGCAATGTGGACGTTTAGCTGATAAAATATGTTTATTTTGCTAGAAAATAATTATGGGTCACCTTTAAAGAGTCTAAAACACACAGATGTCAGATTATATCTGTCACAACCTGTCAAAAATATTTTCTATCAGCCTAAAATTGTCCAGAGGTTGTTCCAAATCCACATAATCCTACAGAGTGCTAACGTTTACATGAGGATTTTTGCAACAGCAGATGTATGCGGAAAGATACATACTGTCTTGCAGCTCCCTACTGGTCCCCATCAGACTTGGAGGCAGGAAGTGAAGGTCAGGAATACTTTAGACTCCTGACATAGATTCAGTGCAGCCATTTTCACATGAAACCAATTACCTAAGCACTGTATCACACTGATTACTTACCAGACTTTTGGGGGCCCATCTGCTCTTCCCTACTTAAGCCACTTAAAATGAAAAAGAAAAAAAAAAAAAAAAAAAAACTCCAGAAAAGAAAAGGCTTCTAGGACTTCACGATTAATACACAAGGAGCTACTCAGTACTGTGTAAATAAAAGAGAAAGAAAACGAAGAGGAAATAAGCATGAGAGGATGAAAATCAAACCCTGGATGTGAGACTATGGCACAAAGAAGGAACGTCTTAAGACTGCTAATGGGTCCAAGGTTTGTTTTTTGGCGGAGTGGAAATGTTCTAAAATTAGATTGTGGTGACACTGCACAACTTTGTGAATATATTAAACAGACATTGAATTGTACACTTAAAATGGGTGAGTTCTATGGTATGCAAATTATCTCAATAAAGCTGTTAAAAAAGAAGAAAGAGAGGAAGAAAATCTTAAAAAAAACCAACAACCCAGAAACCATGGAAAGGGTGAGTGAAAATCAACTCTGAAAAGAGTCAATGGCCATTTCATACCAACAACATCTGCTCCAGCATACTTCAAGACACCCTTTTAAGGATGAGGGGATGGGTTATTGTTTTTTTGTTTTTCCCAAATGGAGCCTGCTGTACTGAGTGGATTAAAAATATCCCTCTTAAATGGTCCTTTCCATTCTAGCATTAAGAACCTACTGATTTTCACTGGCACAGAATTCTGAGAATTCAATCCTAAGACAAAGTCAGAAACAATGCTAATGTGATATTTCTAACTGAAATATCAACAGGACACATGCCGAATGGCTCATAATCCCTTAAGGAGGGTTGGATTTCATTCATATCTACAGGAATCAGTAATGGCTGCTTTGAAAAACAGAATCTAAATGGGTGATATTAAAAATGGGTAGTACTAACTACCAGAGCCACCTAATAAAGTTTTCTCCAACACATTCTTCTAAGAGGCTGAACCCTCACCCCAAACGTCCTTCACCCAGGGGCCCTGACTGTTGAGAGTAGCTCCTTTTTCTAATTTACATAAGGGTACTCCACAGGCTAGCAGTGATGCTGGTAACTGTTAAACAGGCAGAACCATAAAGCATAAGTCTAGAACACATACATAGGACATCATTCCAAGTTTAAAATGTCTGGCATAAATGAATGTTCCTATATCTTGTACCTCCTTTTTTCCCCCCTATTTCAGAACCTCTTTTTCAATAGGTATGAAATAATCAATCAAAAAACAGAGGGACCTTTAACCTCAGAGATAGCTTAATTTTCCAAACTTGTTTAGTCCCATTGCTGATCTCCCAGACAAACTGTTTCCAAATAGCTAATTACCCTGAAATAGCTCACTTCAATACATTAGGAAGGAAAGAGGCAGATGGACTGAATTATTACACCTTATGAAATTATTACTAATTGTGATATTAAATATTGTCAGAAATCCAAAACAAATGTTTCTTTTAACTCTAATTAAACTTGATTTCCAAGCTAATATTAATTTTTATATGGCAGCAAAATAAATATTTTTCTGACCAGTGGCAGACTTAGCAGAGAGCTAAATCTCAAGTACTTCCAACAAAGAGACTGAAAACACCCTCAGAGCCGACAATAACTTGGGTAAGACAGAATTAACTGTCTGTCTACCAGTAAATGTTTTGTTCTCAATCCCTGCTGATAAAAGAAGTGATTTTTAGAATGCATTCAGATAGCTTTAAAAGTTTAAGTGAATATCTAAGACATGATTTTTCTCTGTTTTGCTCTCTATAACCAAATTTGATTTGTATCTCAAATTTCCATTAAGGATTATAAGTTAGTCATTTGATTTTCTAAGATACAGATGACTTTTTTCTTTCATTTTCCTACAGACTTCTGCATACAGTTCACTAAATGGTATTTACTAGTTTATCCTTCCATATATTCCCTTTATATTTTATTTATATTGCATTGTACTGTGACTTAGATTTAGTTATTCCTCATGGAATTATGGGGTATTATTAGTGTATCTAAACGTAGATAATGAAACTGAAGTTCAGAGAGGTCACTACAGGCCCAGAGTCATGCAGATATTCAGATTTTTAGCACATGTTTTTTTTATTACTCTCACACACTTTAGTATGTCATGGTCACAGAGAAGGAACTACAGCTTATAATAATAAACTATATTTGCAAGGAGCTTATAGTGGCTATATATATATATATATATATATTTGCTGGTTTGGTTGTTTTTGTGTTCACCCAGCATTCATTTATTCTTTGTTCATAAGGGTATGCTGAGATCTTCCACGTAGGTAAACAGGTACAGAGGCCTCAGCCAATCAGCATCCTCTAGCTACAGCAATTTAGTTCTAGGGGGAGCATGTGTATTCCACTTAGAGCCAATTAGATGCTGTAAGGTTTTTTTCCCTGGGGCTTCTGGGAAAAGGATTCTCACTCTTTCTCTGCATCGTTTTTACTCCTTTCTGGGGAAAACCTGGGAGAGAATGCGGCCAGCTCAGAGGAAGTGAGGCTGAGAGGTAAAAAAGAAGAAATATGATCAAGGAGATACTCAGTTTTTTAAACAAACACTTGTGAAGTGCTTATAAAGGGCCAGGCACAGTCTTAAGCACTTTACAAAAACAGCTTACTTAATCCTCTTAACAAACCTATGAGGTGGGTACTATTATAATCTTGACTTTATAATTGAGGAAATTGAGACACAGAGAAGTTAAGAAACTTGCCTAATGTCATTCAGCTAATAAATGAAGGAGGGTTTCCCTGGTGGCGCAGTGGTTAAGAATCTGCCTGCCAATGCAGGGGACACGGGTTCGAGCCCTGGTCTGGGCAGATCCCACATTGCTGGGGAGCAGCTAAGCCCGTGCGCCACAACTGCTGAGCCTGCGCTCTAGAGCCCGTGAGCCACAACTACTGAGCCCACGTGCTACAACTACTGAGGCCCGCGCGCCTAGAGCCCGTGCTCCACAACAAGAGAATGAGAAGCCCGCGCACTGCAACAAAGAGTAGCCCCTGCTCGCTGCAACTAGAGAAAGCCCGCCCGCAGCAACGAAGACCCAATGCAACCAAAAATAAATACATAAAATAAATAAATAAATAAATGAAGGAGCAGGCATTTGGACCCAGGTGATCATGCTCCATCCCAGTGCTCTTAGCTACTACGCTAGAGACATACTGTGAGTCCTTAATTACATCAATGGTAAGGTAATATATGCTTCACAATGGGTTCTCAAAGAAAAGAAGGAAAGAGGGAAGGAAGGAAGAAGGCAAGGGAAGGGAAGGGACATCCCTGATTTTTTGCATTTGCCAATTCCCTTGGTATAAATATTCTCAACATGGCTGATTTCAAGCTATTAACACGATATTATCTGGTTTGCAAAATTCCTGAAAATTTAATAATCAAAGAGTTGGTACAAGCCAGTTGCTCTAGTACACCCCTGGAACTTACATCAAACCTCCCTTCCACAAGACTGCATTTTTATGAATCTGTAATGTTCCTTTTGGTTTAAGACTCTTGTGGTTGGGTTTTTGGTCTTTTGCAATATAAAGCATCCTAACTGATACCAAGTTTCACAGATGATGAAATGCTTTCATGGAAACTGCTCTTGGTCATCTTTGGCCGCCACAATCACCTCATGAGATAGACAATACACTCATCAGTTTCTCCATCATAACTCAACAGAAACTGAGACTTGAGGGGGTTATGAATTTGGACTATGTAGTACTGGCTACATAATTTGCCACACCCAGTGCAAAATGAAAATGTAGGGTCCCTTATTCAAAAATCAGTAAGAATTTCAAGATGACAGCAGAGCATGAAACTAAGTGCAGGGCCCCTCTAAGTATGGAGCCCTGTTTAACTGCCCACAATGAAGATGGCCCTGGGTCTATGGGACTCAGCTGATAAATGTCAGAGGTGGTGTGTGAACTCAGATCTACAAGTCCCATAGCCCTTACACTCTATCACACTGCTTCCCTGCAAAATAAAGGATATGGAAATACTTTACCTATACTTCTACGTAGGATTTATTTAAATTATTAATGATGACTATATAGCATGTGGTTGATCAGTTTCAAGTAAACATATATACTTGATTCACTTAGAATCCTATGTTGCAAGAGCTATACATTAGGTCACAAGTATATCCAATCTTAATTTATTTACATTACATTTCCTTCAGGCAAAATTAAAAGAAATCTTACCGTAAACTTATTGTGAGCAACTTACATTGCACATTTCTTTTTCTTGTTTACTTTTCAAACAAAGCCAGAAAAAGAAAACAAATACTATTCCACATACCAGAATTTTAATCAATCTATCTGATATACTGCCCCTGACGCCACCTTACAAACCCAACTGCCTTAATAGTCACAACTTAGGCAACTCTAAATACCCTAGGGAGTTTTCTGAAAAAACAAGCAAGCAAACAAACAAACAAAACCAAAAAACAAAAACAAACCCCACGTTTATCTCTGACTACAACATTTCAGACATACCCCAGTTACTTTCTTCCTCCTGGAAAACCTGGGCCTAAGTCCAGCTGTCTACAGCGCAATTACTATTTTCCAAAGTGCCAGGCTCACTCTAATGAGTTTTATTACTTAGATTTTCACATTCAAAAATCATAACCCATGACAATATTCGGTAATATATGACAATGGAGTAATGAAATGGGAAATAATCTTTTATATAAGAGAGCATTTAGAAGTTGTATTATGCAGTTTTATATAACATCTGGTTTCCACTACTCAATTTTTGGTGATTTTTAAAGAAAGCAGAAAACTCATCACGATAAGCAGCTGAATAATGCTTCAAATTTAATCTATGCAAACAAATAACAGATAGTTTATCATGAATTATAACCTAAAGGCAGAGGTTCAATGTAAATATTGTTCTCAACATTTCTATTTACCTGTTGACTAACCTAGGCTATTTAATTTTCACTTTTGTTTGAGACATTAGAAGCCAAGAGAAAAAATATTCCAGTATGATTCCCTAGAAACATGGCAAAATGCTCCAAGTAAATCAATCAATACATTGATATGCTTTAAAGGTGATTTTCTAAAACATTTTAAAATTACAATTCTTGTTAATGAGTAATGAAAATAAATATACCACCAAAGAGGGCAGGGATGTGTGTTTTATATTAGCACTGAAATGAAAGCATTTCAACCAGACATGATTTATCCTTTACCAACAGTAGTACTACCTGCTCAGATCTGCCCTGGTGCTGGTATTGGTACTGAGTAAAGGTATTACAGGAAGAAGCAGTTTTGTCCTTCTCAAATTGTTTCTTCACTCTGGCCAAACCACCAGGCACTGTGCGCATTTCTGATTCTTCCAGCATCTAAGACAAGAAAAAGGAAAGAAAAAGGAAATTTCAGCTTGACATCTTCTCAGGATGGGATTCTCAAGCTATTTTTTAAAAAATGGTTGATAATTATTGGGTGGTATATTAAAAAGATATTAACATACACAATTATTTCCGGAGGATCTTATTACAGAAAACCTTAATAAAAATAATTTTCCATGTTGTTTTTTCCTGTATCAGTCTTTTGATATAAAATCAGAGGATCTTTAAAATATTGAGTTAATTTTCCTTATCTCAGATAGATTTTGATGTCTGGAGATTAGATCTGTTAGAATGGATTTCTCTCATAATACACAGACTAGCAGAAATTAGAATAATGGATTCAATTTTAATCCACAATAAAGTTGTCATTAAAATTCCAAATATCTATATAGGCAACACATTATTAAGAATATTAAAAAACATTTGACTTATTCCAAAATGTATTTAAATCATTAAGGATGAACAAAATAGCTTTGAAGCTATTTTGGGAAGCATATTTTTATTAATATATAAAAATATTAATATTAGTAAAAATAACAACTACTTAATACATAGTGCTGAGTGATTTTCTATGTATTTACATATATTTTGTCACTTGATGCTTCTCCATGTTCTGTGAGATACGGTCATTTATGGTGGGAATGTCTAAGTTTAGAAGGATTCAGGTCTATCATTGGCATTTTACAGATGAGAAAGCCTATTCCAGTAGGTGTCATTTAGAACAACCTGAATAACTTTGAGGAGTCTTGTCAGATATTATGCCCCTGTGGGAAGTGCAGTAATTCGAAGGCTTTGGTTCTGATGATTCAGCACATTCCCCAGCCTAGCGGGCACTCAAGCCCAGATGGGATGACAACTGTCAAGCAAACAGGCCCCAGGCCAACCCACTTTCCTCTAAGATACATCCAGGTCCACCTGAAACTGGGAGGAGACTCAGTGACACTTCATGCACAGGAGGTCTCCTGAGGTCTGGCCTAGTCCTGACATAACCCTGGAAACCTTGAGACCTGAGAGTAACTGAATGCCTGTGAGCTGAGGTTCCCATACCTTGGACTGTGGACTCCTGGGATCCTGAAATCTTTACCCAAATATGTAGTTCCTCAAACAAATACTAAAAATACAGCTACTAAATTGGGGTTTTCCATACTCCAAAATACTGGAGGTGAAATTAATATTCAGGATGATCTGAATTACTAGCAAATACTCAAGTGGTTGCTTTATCAAGTTCATAACCTTTCCCTAGTTACAGGGACTGCCAAATATTTAAGAAAATGCACATTGACTCTATGGAAAGAAGGGATACATTCTATCAAATTCTGCAACAATCTTCATGTGTAAATCCTGGTCAATTACTGTCACTTGATACATGTTAAAGTCATTAGAAATTATGGCATCTCTTTTGAAATTTAAGATAAAGAAAGGGAAGGGTGAATTAAGGCTACAATATTTCTTTTACCCCCTCTGCCATTTAATTTACATAAATGGCCTTCTTCAATTGATCATATGCAGATAATACATAAATATTAAATTACAGAAATTAAGGCAAATTTTGTTAAGAAGAAACTTACTTTTTCCAACAACTATAAACAGTGTCCAAATGATGTGCAAATTAATCTGGTAAGCCTCATTAATTATGCTAACAAGTGGATACTTCACTAGTGTGTGTGTTTACACAAAAATATCAGTTCCTATACTGAACAGGTTGCCTCTTATCTACTAAATGAATTAAAAAACAGATATATCCATTCCTTTACTTTAGCACTGTGCTTTGGAATCAGATCATGTTACACAGGCAAAAATGCATACAGTTGATTATTTCTACTAGTAGTACAACCATGACCCCAGCCCTCCTGATGCCGCTCTCCGGCCTAAGGGAGAAAGTCCTTTGAGCTATAGTTTAGTTAGTGGTGGTGATGAGGTCTTCTTGTTCAGCTCAGCTTGGAAAGTTTACATATGTAAGATGGCAGGACTTACTCAAGGAGAAGCCTACGGCCATGAGCTGGAGTGATGTTTCTTTGCTCAGACTGAGATCACTTTGCCTTGTTTACCGCCATGTACTAACATCCCAACTAATCCATGTAATTGTAAATGACCACATAACTTAGATTGCTTTGTGTTGAACCTTTTTAAAAATGTTTATCCTTATTCTATGTTTCTTATTCTTGGACACAGAAACAAGATTTGGAATTTAATGGATATGCCGATAATAATTATTCTATTAACGAGTTAATTTAAATACTTAATACAGAACCTACCTAATGTTATTTTAATAATAAGTTAATTTAAATACATAACACTTAAACCTTGGTAAGTATATTCCATACAGAATCAGCAATTTCCTTTACAAAGAACTGTTCTTGGTTTGTAGGGCATAATAGAAATAACAATCTGGGGAGTTGGACAGACAGTAATTCTAATCCCAGTTGTGACACTTAAAACCTTGGGCTAGAGTTCCTGAACCTCAGTTGTCTTTCCTATAAACTGGGAATAGCAATATATTTCTCACAGATTTCTTGCAAGTGTTAAAAAAGATAAAGGAAATAAAACTGCACAGTACAGAACCTGTTATTTTGTTGCCTAACAAATGTTACTTCTCCTTTCTCCTCTAGGGGGCTTCTGAGGACCGATGCCTTTTCACAGGCAGGCCTTTCATTTAGGTTCAACAAAATGCCATCTGCCTGAGTCTAGGACAAAGAGAAACTGATCTAGGACAAAGAGAAACTGATCTAGGACAAAGAGAAACTACTTCAATGTGACTGAAATATAATGGATTCAGTTTGGGGCCAAATCAGTGACTTCCAAATTTTGCACATAAAATATTTGGTTTATTTGTATAGACAGAAATTTGGTTATAAGCAGTTTCCATGATTTTTTGATTGAACAAACATTTGATGCAACTGACCAAATAAGGCAGTTATTTTGCTTTACTTTAGATATTTATCAGGATTTCTCTGAGACAATATGTGTGCTCATTTTTTTCTCAAAATATTAGCTTAGGGCCAAACCAAACAGTAGGGCACTTTTTTTGGACCAAAGATGCTTTCTTATATAAGAGGCGGCAGTTGAATATAGTTAAAAGAGTACTAGAGTCAAGAGACTGGAATCTAGTCTGGCTTTGTCCCTGTCTAATTGCATGATCTACCATAAATCACTGCCCCTGAATTTGTTTTGTCTGTAAATGGGCAGGAAAGAGAAGGATTATTAAATTCCTTATATGTAGAATTTCTTCAGAATAGCATTAAAATTTAAAATTTTTATATTAAATAGTGAGATAATTTAGTTTCCTTATGTGTCCAATTTAAATATTCTCCTTTTAGTACACTATAAATACGAATCATGCCTTATACAAATTTGTTTTATGGTATATTCTCCTAGTGTTTAGCAAGATAAAAGTCTTCCTAGATAAAAGATTGCTTACTAAACAACCAGTCTTTAACTAGGTATTTTTAAAGTCAGCTTGTTTCACCAAGAATCATGTTTCCAATTTAGAATGCTAATTTGTAGTAAAGTTCCTTAATGATCCAGCAGGGGGTGCTATGTAAGAAGACTGGCAGGAGGCGCTGGAGGGATACTATTAGTTTTGGAAGTGATGAAGTTACTTATGTCATTTCTGTACATTCATTCAAAATCTATGGTGCGCCTGAAATGTATTTCAATAACTATGTAAAAACTTAAATGTCATCTAGAATTGCAACATTGTTAATGAGTTTGGCACAGTCATTCTTGTCTCTGAATGATTTGTAAAGAAAGTTGTTCAGAGTAGCTATTTTAGAATACCAGCCTTCTTGGCTATTCTCTCTCTCTCTTTCTCTTTTGGTTAAATGAACAACTTTGCTAATTTGGAGATTATAATTATAAAAGAATATCCTTATATTCCATTAAGCTATAAAGCTGCTACTGATAAAATGACTTATCAAATCCTGTGGATTGAAGGCCACAGAATATGGAACCCAACAAATTCTTTTGAATATGACTTTATTATGCATTTGCTCTAAAAACTGGTGGTCTTACTGAATCCTGCTGTTTCCTGTAATCATAATTGGTTTAGCAGAGTCCCTACATTGCTAATCTCCCTAATTTCTATGTTGATTAAGCTACTTCTAATGGATTTAGGGCATACAGAGAAACG
Source organism: Eubalaena glacialis (assembly GCF_028564815.1). Lineage (NCBI taxonomy): Eukaryota > Metazoa > Chordata > Mammalia > Artiodactyla > Balaenidae > Eubalaena > Eubalaena glacialis. The sequence continues at coordinate 175,150,051 of NC_083716.1, read as the reverse complement.
AGAAAAGCAAAAGAAATTATACTGCCAGTGAATTTAAATGAACTATACATGAGACCAAAGAGGGCAGCATGCAGACCCACATTATTAAGATCTGAAATTAATTCCCAACCTTCCCAAGGAGAATAGCTATAGGTTAAATGATAATTATGGCAGTAGTAACACATTTATACAGTGCCTTATGGCTTACACGTAAATTATCTCTTTTACTCTTCACAGAGACCCTCTGCAGTAGATGTTTTTTTCCCATTTTTCAGTTAAGGAAACTGAAGTTCAGAGAAGGGTTAAGATAGTAGCTCAAGTTCACACAACTAATAAGTGGCAGAGCTGAAGCTTAATTTCAGATACTCTGGATTTGATACACACTATTTCTGTGTTTTTTCTACTTTATCCCATTGTCCAGTAGTATTCTTATGTTGCAGTGTAAAGGAGGCATGTGAAAGGCAGACAAGCAGCCTGCCTAATGCAGAAGCGCTAGAAGCAGCTTACGTTGGCGGAGGAGCTGCGGCAGTCACCCTTGGAAACAGCTGCCTGGTACCTCGCCATCCGCTCCTTCAAGGACACCACCTCCTGGAGGTCTGACACACCCTCTCTCTGCACAGCACTGTCTTCTGCAAATCCACTCGCAGGCTTACTAGGGCCAGCAGTCACTGAAAACAAATGTAGCATCGTTTCAGGTTTTGAAAAGAAAATAGCATCATCTTAGGAACAGTGAAGGCACTTAAAACATCTGGTCTCGGAAAACAGACTGTAACATTCCATGGTATTTTCCACGTTTCATGGTCACCCTCTTTTTTTCAACCTTTCAAGCAAAGCTACAAAATGCCTACACAGAAGCATATGCTTATGCAAACAGCAAAAGAAAATATTGTCCCCACTCCTACTCCTGCAATTATTCTGATAAACGATAGGTATTTATAAAGAGATACATAATGTTAATGAATATTTCCTGAAGCATTATGTGTTGGAGTTATGCTAAATGCTATAAAAGCATCATCTCATTTACTTCTCTAACAACCTCATGAGGTAGGTTCTATTATTTTCTAAAATTTATAGATAAAGAAAATGGAGAGTCAGAGTAGTTAAAAAACTTTCCCATGATCACACAATTAGTAAGTGTCAGATTTGGTGGTTTGACTAAATCTTTGGCAAGTCTAAAAATTGCTCTTTGCTTCTCTCCCTACCCTTCAACCCTCAAGGAGATAAATCTAAAATATGTGAATGCTATGAGAATTATAGACTGTGGATTTTTTTCCTTTTATTCCATAGAGGCATGTGTAACATAAGAAAGAAATAATAGTCCCATTAAAAAAAAGCTTTGTCAGTTGTTCCAGAGCATCTTATATTTTCCCATGTAAGCCATCTACCTAACAAAAATACAGGGTATTAGGAATTACATAACTTGCCAACAGAGCAAAAGACTGATTGCATGATCACAGAATAACAGTTGTTAGAAACAGAAATGTCTTAGAGATGATACAGTCTCACCTAGTCTAACCAACTCCTTTTAGGCATAAGGAAACATGTCTAAATATTTCCTTATGTGAAAGAAACCTAAGGACCCTCCCTGGTTAATGTGATGGTTATTTAGATATAGGTGCCAGAGCTGGTTCCAAAACTAGTTTTTCTTATTTTATCCAGTGTTCTTTGCTGTTATCACTCTGCTTGTTGGTTTACTCTTAAAGAATTGTAATTACAAAATCATTTCAAGGGCTCCTTCTGGGACCAACCAGTATATGGTGTGTGTGTGTATATGTGTGTATGTGTGGGTTTTGATATGTTTATCACTCATTCATACACCCCCTGCCTTTCACCTTAAGGCTGGTAGTTTTTTGGACTCACAGGGTTAGCGGTCTTTGGTATACTTTGTTATTTGAATCGGTTTGATTTAATTACAATGAACCAAGTCCCAAACAACCCCAGGTAACAGACCACCAAGCTGTTCCTTCCCTGCCCTGTTCTCCCTACCTTCTTACCCAGTCCCCACATTGAACCATCTTATTACATTGTTTGTTCTTTCTATTAGCTTCTCCAAGATTTCTGTACACAACAGCAATTGAGAACAACTACTGCGACCCAGGAAAAATTAAAAATCATTTGTTTTTTGACTCCCTGCGTATTTGCTTTCCCTTAAGGACTTCTTATTCAGTTAAATTTTTCATTTATTTTAATAAAATTTGTAAATATATTTTTAAAATTTTAATATTTATTTTTTATATTTTATTTCACACAGCATTGAAAGGAAAAAAATATAAAGGAATAAGACCTTGTATCATATGAATGCTGTGATTGTAGAAACTGATATGTTCCCAATAAATGTCAGTTAGTTTTTAAAATTCAGCTGTCTTCCAAAACCTCATATCCACACAAAGGTACACTCCTCCAGTTGATCCTGATAAAAAGAGATTCCCACCAACTACTGAAAGTCTTTCACATGCTGAAGAAAATATATCTTTATTTTCCTCTCTGGATTATCTATTTGCACAGATGAATTCCGTTTATGTTCAGCTGTACTCTTCTTACTTTGTTGTAAATGGTCACTATATAAATTTTATTGAACATGAACCACTGAAGTTTTTCCACATTAAGATATAAATTTCATTTTGCATGTTATTAATTAAAGATGTCATTCTTTTATTAATCTTAACAGAAAGTCAGCAGTTTATTTTTGCAAAAATTTACAGAGAGTATTTACTTTCGAAATATTTCCAAATGGTTTTTATCGTTTTCATCCTACTGGGAAATGCCTAAGATTAATGGTCAGGAAATCAGTTGCCTGAGTATTAAGAGATTTGGATTCCATTGCCTTGTAGCCTTTTATTCTGATCACAGAAAAAACATTACATTTTAATCTCTCTCTCTCTTTGTCTCTCTTTTTCTCGCTCTCTCTCCTTCCCTTTTTCCCATCAGTAACTTTGCCTACGCAGGTAGGGTCGTGGAATAGAAAACCAACCTTCAGCTAACAAACTGTGTCCATGTTGTTTCTTAACCTCCTAAGTCAGTGTATTTCAATTTCCTCATCTGAAAAACAAGGTGATGTTTCCTGACTAGTATACTATAAGGCAGTGCACCTATCTGTTCCTATCTTGATGCTGATGACACCTGATGTAAATTTGTAGGGTTGATAAGACAGTCCCTTACTTAGGGACTTAGGGATGTGTGCAGAAGAAGATAGGAACATTGGTCGCCTGACCTCACAATGTGCTATTTCAGAAGACTTGGATGCAACTGAGATTGGAAACAGTGTTAAATGAGTTTAGGGTAACTTTAAAGAGAAAGGTAACACAGAAGAACAAGTTGGGTGTAAGACAGACTCAAGGATGTATTGTACAACATGGGGAATATAGCCAATATTTTGTAATAACTGTAAATGGAAAGTAACATTTAAAATTTATATAAAAATTTTTAAAAAGCAAATAATTGACTGAAAAAAATGATGCTACTGTCATCAATAAATAAGTCTATAGAATAAAGTAAAAAGTACTTTGACCTCTTTATTTCACTAAGAGAACACTTGCTAATATCTGAGTTGTGAAGCTGGTATTTACTCTGTCTGATTTACAGTACAGGTGTAAGCAGAGGTGTGTCTGATTTCCTAGCCGTGGTGAAATCAGAAGAAAGGAAAGTTATCAAAGGTGAGAAGAGAACTAAGGGTATTGAAGGTTTCTTAGAATAATTAAAATACACATTGAAGGCAGTTAATAGAGTAATATATGCTGCAGAAGAGAAAACCAATAACATACTAACAACAATGTGAAAGAAGATGACAAAGATAGAGAACAGACAGCAAAATTCAAACTAGAAGATAACAGCATTTCCGTGGGAGGGAGGGAGAGTGGGCAGAACAAATGAAATACAGTAGAAGAAATTTTTGCTGAAGATAAAATTTGGGCATAGATTTAAAGTATTTACCATAATATAGGAATAAACTTAATTTTAAAACACCAATATATCAGCAAATCCTAGTAAAACATTTCAGAATCAAGGAAAAAGAAAAGTTCTACAATTATCCAGACACATGAAGAGTTTCTGTGATGAAGAAACAAAATTCAGAAATCCTGAGGTATCTTCTTTATAACACTGAACACTAAAAGCAGTTAGAGAACTGATTACTGGTTACTGAAATTTTAGTTTTGAGGACTACTCTATGTGAATTCAAGTTGTTACTCATGTGAGAAGTCAACAAAAAGCCAAACACAGTCCATTTAACAAAAGTCAGCCAAAAAAGAAAACAAAGAGCCTTAACAAAGAAAACCAAATGTAATAGTGTAAAACCAAATGTAAATAAACACGGGTCAAACTTCACCCTAAAAGACAAAGACAAATAAATCCAACCATATGCCACCTGCAAGACACAAAATTTAAAAAGAAAATATTGGCCAAGAAATTGTGAGGCAAAAATAAATGAAGAGAAGTTATCATGACTGTATTCCTTTCATGCAAAGTAGCATTAAAGACAAAATATGTTAAATGAAATAGAGAGCTGTTCTGTAGATAGAAGATGCTGCCCCACTATGAAGTTGTAACAACGATGTGACTCTACATGCTGACTAGCACAGTACAGAAACATATAAAGAGCATCTGCAACAAGAAGAAGAATTTTATGGGACTGTAATTGCTGTGGATGACTTTAACTTTCTTCCATCTTTGCCATATGAAACTTCAAAAATAAATTATTTGAAATATATAATTAATAAAGTTTATTTTAATATACTTATTCATTATTATTAAACATTGATTATCTACAATAAGCATAAGATACATTCACTATGCTCCAGAGATTTCAGTCTAGTTGGCAAGAGAAACAGGCAATTATAGCCCAAGGAGTTTATGGTTTTGCACCAGGTGAGTTGGGAGCCTAGGGGGGAGAACCTAATCTACCTGGGTGTGTCAGTGAGCTAGGTGTCGGGAAGGCATCCTGAGAAGTGGAACATTTGCACTGAAACACGAAGGAGTTGGCCATGTGACTATGTGGAAGAGAGAACAATGCAGAAATGGGAGGAAACAGCAGAATTACCAACAAATCACGTTGGGAAAAGTAGGTAATGATTCTGAGGAAAACATTCAGAGTTCCTCACCGCACTGCATATTACACACGAAGTATTAGATAAAGAGTTAAATGCTTTTTAAAATGATGAAAAATTCTTAGAGAGATATAAGTAATTCATAAAATGATTTTAGTTGAACTTTCTAAGCATGAAAATTCAAAGTGAAAAAATCTTTCAAAAAATTGATAAGGCAAAAGGAAAATGGAAAAGGGAGAATTATAATAAATATGTTGAAGTGTTAATTTTCTGGAAAGAATATTGGTTGGAAAAAAATACTAACGTTATTGAAAAGACAGATAAAGGACTTAAAAGAATGATTCACAAGTAAAAAAATAATAGCAAATATGTATAAAGTGCTTTCTATGTGTCAGACTAGTTAGTCTTTTTAATGGTCTCAACCACCCTATGAGGTAGAGACTATATTTATTTTTAATCTCCATTTTACAGATAAGGAAACAGAGACACAGAAAAGATTGTAAAACTTGCTCAAGATCATGTGGCTGGTGAGCTTCAGAGCTGGAAGGGAAGCTAGACAGTCTGGCTCCAGATTCTGTGACATAAGCGCAATTCTATGTATGCTACATCTCAAGAAGTACAAGAGTCCAAAAACCAAAAGACAAACCCAAACAATCACTTGCCCAAGGAAACAGATGAAGGAAAATTCAAACAACAAAAAGATGCCTTTTTTGTTGTTAACTGACTCATTGCCTATGCAATAAAATATATACAATAAACAAATAGTCCTGGATAACTAATGCAATGTATAAGTATGACTCAAAAGAAATTGTAAGGTTCAATAGTAATTTGAACTCTCGAGCAGAAAAATGAGAATTTAATGATTTTTTTCTTGGAAATTTTCTAAAATCAATTCGAGAAGCCTTTATTTAGTCCAAACTAGAAGCGAGGCAGAGAATGAGCTGGGGTGTCACATGGAAGCCCACAAAGCTGATGCAAATATAGATGCCAGCTTCAAGGAGGCAAGCGTACTTTTGGTGACATATCAATAGCCTTGCTATTATATTCTGGATGCATTATAAAGAAGTCAACTGCTTTGAACTCAGAAAATTGATTGAGAACTAAATTGGGAGAATGACGAACTAAATTCTATCAAATCTAAATATATGATCTATAACCCAGCTCGGATTTGTGTACAGCATATCATACCGATGGACATACCATAGACTCAGAGCCATTAGCATGAATAAATTTCCTATAATTTATAATATTTGCATATCCCTCAGCTAATAATAAAATTCATCTCTTTTAAACATTCAGAATGCTGCTGTCAAGTCAAATTTGTAATCAATTTGAGTTTTATATATTTTACCCTCATTTGAATATTATAAAGCCAAGAAATGGAGAATAAAATGAAAGAGCAAGTGTATAGCACAATCTTGCATTAATTTACAATTTTTAAAAAACATGGAGAGGAAGGGCAAAGACTAAAACGAGTGGAAGTGTATGCCATGACGGCACGAAAGCTATACTGTGCCGTCCCTCCAGCATACGAACCCAGTGAATCAGATTCCATCTTTTAAACTAACCTCCCTATGGTCCCACTCCCCAAAAATGCATTGTGTTGTGTGTACTACTGTCACCTTCCCCAAAATCCATCCATTCGTCTGATTAGCATGATTTATACATTAACAAAAACAGATCATCTCTCAGGGTAATAAAAAGGATTAGTTCTTGCTTCCTTACTAAATCTTCCATAACCACTATTCTCCTAATTCACCAGGTACTGGAAGAGATCCTATACATCCAGTTGCCTGACAGAGGAAAATGACAAGATTTAGCAATATGGTAAACAAAATATTGGTCCTCCAAAGATGTGCACACCCTTATTCCCAGAATTTGTGAATACACTACATTACATGGCAAAAGGGACTTTGCAGATGTGATTAAGTTAAGGATTTTGAGATGGGGAGATTATCCTGGATTGTCCAGGTGGGTTCAATGTAGTCACAAGGGTTTTTATAAGTGAAAGAGGGGCAGGAGAGTCAGAATCAGAAAGGAGAGGTAATGACAGAAGGAGACAGAGAGAGAAGAAGAAGAAAAAGAAGGAGAAGGAGAAGGAGAAGAGGGGGAGGGGGGAGGGAGAAGAAGAGGGAGAGGAAGAAAAAGAAAGAGAGAGAGAGCGAGAGAGAGATGCATTGCAGAATCTAAACTACTGGCTTTGAAAGTGGAGGAAAGGTCCCATGAGTCTAGGAATGTAGGTAGATTCTAAAAGCTGGAAAAGGCAAGGAAGGAAACAGGCAACCTCCCTCATAGAGCTTTTAGGAGGAGTGGGGCCCCAGCCAACATCTTGATTTTGACCCAGCGAAACTCATTTTGGATTTTGGACCTCCAGAACTATAATATAATGGATTTGTGGTATTATAAGCCCAATTGTTTGTGCTTACAATTGTTTGCAGTAATTTGTTACAACAGCAACAGGAAACTAATACAAGCATCCACTGTACATACACATACACCTGACCAAGTCAGAAATCACTACACAGTAAATTCTTCTTAAGGCATATTTCAGTTCTAGCTCCCCCTAATCTCACAGATTCATATACACAAACCACCCTGTGATGGAAACATCTTTGAATTTCTTTACACCCCAAAGAATAAATGTCCACCTACTTATAGATAAGACTCAGCATACATGTCCATTTAGATAGTAATCTCTTTGAGTAACAGAACTGCCATTTCTAACTGTAGTAAGTTTTTCTTATATAGACTTGTCTTCTGTTTTCTGCAGCCCCTATCATCTCACAAGAAGTGCTTCTGGTACGAGAGCAGTTATAAATGTACAGAAGTTAGACAGAAATTAAATAATCATTAGTAGGTTAATATTGCTAGTTCGGGCATATTTGAAAATTCAATCATATTGCTATTAAATTAATTAATTGCTTAGTTTAGTTAAGGAATTGGCCAGTTAAAAAATCAATAATTGAATAAAATGACTTAAATGCCTTTGAAATAGTCAAATAAATTAAAACTATTAAATGCTTATAGATGATGCATATTTTTACAATATAAGTCTCTTGTTAGACACTTCCCTAGCACAATCAGACTTATGTTGCATTATAACAATGATAACCATCTATTAATGAGTATCAATTACGCATTAATCATTTTACATGTATTCTTACACACCTACATTTTACATCTAATTCTTATAACAACTATATCTGATGGGTGGTATTATTTCCAGTTTACTGCAGTGAAAGTAACATTTAAAAAGGTAAAAATCATATAGTAAGCAGCTCAGCTTGGAATTAAGTTCAGGTATTTCTGACTACAAAGCTATTTAACTCTACACAGTCTCTTATGTAAGTATTTTTCATTAAAATATAACATTATAAAGTAATTTTAAATTAAGGGTATGAATCCTCCTTTCTGTTTCCTAAACATCTACACACAAATTCTTTATTTCAGTGTATCTAGGGATAAATCAAAGGGAAACCAATAAGCTGAATTTCTATGTCTCTAAGCGAATCCTTTTTTGTCCTTATAAGCTTGAGTTTAGAATTAGAAATCAACGCAAATTTTTCAGTTATATTTCTTTGGTCACTATAGAGATCAAACTTGAGATGGGGTTAGGTATTGATCCAAGCCAGCAGGGAGAGAGACAAACTTTACTATAAGGGAAGGAAAATGTGAAGCAAGGTCCACTGCTCTCATTTCTATTGATTTGTTTTGCCTCAAGGTATGGGAGGTGGTGGCATGCTTCCATCCAAGTTTCCTCTTGTTTAAATCTGCATCCCAGGTATACAATAAGAGTATTTGATAAACTCGCCTCTTAAGGCTTTAGGCGTACATTCAGTAAACATCTACTGCCCATCTGCTGTTGACCAAGCACGGTGCTCAGTGCAGGGCACAAATTACTCACCATTGTATTTAGTCCTGCTCTACCTGAAAAGAGAGGAAAAGGAAAACACCAGAGAGATCCTCAAGAAATACAGTATTCTGGGGGCTTCCCTGGTGGTGCAGTGGTTGAGAATCTGCCTGCTAATGCAGGGGACACGGGTTCGAGCCCTGGTCTGGGAAGATCCCACATGCTGCGGAGCAACTAGGCCCGTGAGCCACAATTACTGAGCCTGCGCATCTGGAGCCTGTGCTCTGCAACAAGAGAGGCCGCGACAGTGAGAGGCCCGCGCACCGCAATGAAGAGTGGCCCCCGCTTGCCGCAACTGGAGAAAGCCCTCGCGCAGAAACGAAGACCCAACACAGCCAAAAATAAATAAATAAATAAACTCCAATCTCTTTAAAAAACAACAACAAAAACACTAGTGCTTAGGAAATCTATAAAAATAAATTTTAAAAAAAGAAATACAGTATTCTAAGTGTTAATCTGGCCTTATCTCTAAAAACAGAAACACAACAGGTTGCAACCATTTCGACATGCTGATTTAGGAATAAAAAAGTTCCCAGATGGCTGGCCCTGCTAAGGAAGTTACCTTTTCTGAACACATACCAAATGGAGTCCTCCTTAGGTGGGGAATCCTGAGGAACTTGGTAGCACACACTCCACCTCCCCATCCCCCAAATCACATTTATTTATACTGAGATGAAATTGAATTAAAATAGATCAAGACCAATCAGATTTGATGGGGTTGAAAAGTCCCTCACATGTATCCTCCCATTGGCTCAATTTCTCTTCAGATTTTTCCCCACTTAATCTAGGCGGTGAGTAACTCCCTCTGCTGTGCTCTCCCAACATTTAAAAATTACACTTCTGTTTGTATTACTTGTTACTTTTTAGTGTATCGTTGAATCTCTCTGTCTTCCCTACTTCTCTCACCTTCCACCCACATGCACACTCCTCCAGCACAGGGTTAAGTTCATTTAGGAAACCTGTTTCACGCTGGGTTCTGTCTCGGTTTCATCCCGCAGCAGGCAGACCCACAGGGAGATTGACCATCTACTCTGGACCCAGAAAGCCCAATATTTATTCTATCTCTGACACTTACTTTTGACTTTAAGCAAATTTCTTAACCTCTGGAAGTCTCCTTCTTCTTAGTTATAACATGAGAATGATACCAGAATCTGATTGCCTGTGAGGACTAAAGGAGATCTTATTAAAGTAAGGGGTTTTACATAGTATCTTGCACATAGTAAATAATATATGCTCACTGGCTTCCAGTCACCTTAGGTGTTATTATATATCCTAGGTATTATTTTCCAGATAATCTGACATGATACAAGTCTGAGATAATAAAAGTTATGAAATTTTCCCAAATCTCAAAGTTAGTAAGTAGAAAGGATAGGACTTGACTCTGGTCCATATGAATCTAAAGGCTCTAATGATATTCCATTCCTCTTTATAAGCCAAGTGTCCGCCATGTTGCTTGAAACAAGGAGAACGCAATAGATTGTGAAAGAATAGATAATTACAGTAAGAGATTAGGGCAAGGAAGTTGGCACAGTCCTGCTCATATGGCCATAGGAATGGAGAAAATATATATAAAAGAGAAGAATGTCAATGTATATGACATCCAAAGTGTTAGTCTCTCCGTGTTTTTGGCACTAGCCAATGAACTACCAATTTTTCACCAGCAAAGAAGAGGGCAGTCCCCTGAAAATGTAAAGTTCGTGAAAATCACCCTAGTATGGCCCACTATAGGGACAGATCTGCTCCTTTTCTCCCTGCGATGGTTCCTCATGTTTTCCCCTGCTCTCTGTTTTTTAGGTAAAATCATGACACCATCACTCAAAGTTATTCACATTTTTCATTTTCCTATAGGGTCTCTGAACAGTGGGCTTGGCACAACGAACCCTGGCCTGGACCAGTCAGGCGGGGATGACTGGGCCGCTCCCTAAGTCTCTGCTGCCCTTGTCACCACCCACCAAAGGCAAAGAAGAGAAGGATCCTGGATCCCTCACTTATGGTCCATCCCACGGTTGCTCTTCTAAGTACCTCTGCATTGCGAGGCACCTCTGTACCCCTACTAAGAACCTTATTTAGGTGTTTGATAACTGCTAAAGGAAGAGGTGTTTTAATACTTGGTTAGTTTGAATATAGATATTCTTTCTATTTAATCTGTGTATTCCTTCTGTTTAAATTGATTTCCACCCCTTTTTTCCTAAAGTCTCTGTTCTAGAAAATCTTCAAAGTTGGTATCATTCTACATTATTCACCTCTCCCTAAGTTGTTACCCCTTTGATATAACTTCTTTTTCTCACTCATTATTTCCTAATATACTCCTTTTTTATTCCTACTGATTACTAGCTTAGAATTTGTCTTTCCCTAAAATAATCGACTTTTGTTTCTCACAGGCTTTTAAAAAATCCATACGAAGTTAGTTCATGTGTACTGAACTGTTTCATTTAGTTGCAAGTATGCTGTTGTCACTCAACAGATCAAAAATAAGCAACAGTAATAAAATGCAGATGAACATTTAGTAATTTGCAGCTTTGAAAAACATCTTCCCAGCCTGCCTACCTTTAAATTGTTTGAGCGTGGGCAGGGTAGGAAAGTTACTTACTTACTATTACCTTAAATCAGTTCTATGCTAGCTGCAGTCTGGAAAAGCCAGACGTTTCCAGATCCATTTTTAGGAATTCCTCAATTCTTCACCCTCTTTCCGACTTTCACCTCTCCATTAAGGTTAGCATCTGAGATTTATTCTGCCAAAGGATATTAAAAGAAAGCGAATCACTAAACTCTGACTCTCAATGACTTAGACAATTGATGCTGTGGCAGCTTCTCTCTTACTAATCATTCTTTTCCTTTGAATAATAAAATGTATTTAATTCAGTCCACCTTTTGTCTTAGAGAAATTCGGTCTTTGAATTTACACAGACTCTTTTCAATGACCTTAAGTAAGTCTTTGTTTAAAATGCTTTCTCTGCCTAAGTCCACAAATAACAGCATACTTTGATATGGTTTTCTTTTGAACTTAATGGCTGATAGACTTGATCAAAGAAAGGAAAGCACACTAATTCCATATACTTTCTTTACTGAACATTATCTGGAAAAGCTAAGCAATCAAGGAGAAAAGTGAAAATGCTTAAATAATGCAACATTTTGCTTGCTGAATAAAAGACGCCTTTGGAAGTAAATTCACTCTTTCAGAGCACTGATGTACTTAGAAAAATTCTACCTAAAGAAATAAACACTTTGCAAACGATGTGATCTTTAATCATTTAAATGTTTCCTGGGTAGGAAGATAAAACTGTGAATGTTAAGCAGAAATATTAAGAATCTGTTTTTCTTACCAGAGCTCTGGTTCTTCTAACATGCTCTAAAATGAAAGGTAATCAGCACTTGTCAAATGTTTGTACTGTCACAACTCCTTTCTGATTATTGTCCCCCCTAATTGCAGGGGACACTAGATAGTGCTGTATACATTTTGAACAGTCTTTTAAATTTCAAACAAGGATGTTTATACATTAAAGCTATAATGATTTTAATATATCAAAACTTTGAATTAGCCAGGTGCTGGGTTACTCTCCCTGTCACCATTAATGTGACCTAAATATCCTCCGCATATCAACACAGACTGTAATTTCAAAAGAAAGAGATGATGTCAGTTTCCTAATGATATGTTGGTCCTAAGAACTGTCCAATGAGTGGAAGTAATTTAATAGTCCTCCCTGCTTAAGATACACATGGGATACATAGTTAGTCAGTCTCATCATCCCTTAATTTATTTATAGTTACTTATCTTAAAAAATTTGGCATTGGCATTTGTTTCTTTTCCCTCAGATTCAAAACCTAATCCTGTAAGTGCCCCGTAAGTGGAGGAACTCAGTTTATGCTGCTTATTTCACTCCTATTTTTAGAGGGCGAAGTGTAAAAATCAGTCTTTAAATGTTATTCAGATTGAAACTTGCTCTTTTCCATGCACATTAAGACAGTAACATCTGTGAACAACAGAGAATTTAATTAAAACTTGCAAACAAAAGTTTTCCTAGACCAATGGTATTTAAACTCAAGTGTAGTGGAAGGTGAGAGGAGGAAAGTTGTGGGAAGTGAAATGTAAGAAGCAATTAAAAACTATATATTGGGCTTCTTTGTAAAATTCCATATGAAGCTAGGCTTTCACGGCTTTAAAATAGAATCACTTTACAAGACTACTCCCTTTAGGTACCAAAAGCCTTAGGCAGATGGACAAATCACTTCATCTTAGTGTGACCTCCTACTGTTTTAGGACAACTTACCTAAAAGGGAACTCAGACTCTAAAGTTAAGCATCTCCTTGTTTGTTTTTAAAGATTATTTTAAAAATTTAGACACCTAACTACAACTACAGGTTATCAACCACTAGCCAGGAACTCAGCATCAGTCTCCATCTCTTAAATTTCTAGTAGCCTGCATAACTGTGTCCACCATGATTTCAGTCAAAGAATCTCTTAGTTTCATCAGTTTACAAAATGGCAACACCCACATTGTGAATATGAAAGGCTGGCCATCACACAGTGGCCAGAAATGCTCCTGGTGGGCCCTTATGTGGAGGTAGGAGAAATATAATGCACCTCTAAGCATGGCATGCTCGTGCTTTCCCTAACAATGAGTGCCAGAGACTTTCCTAACATTTTTGCAGAACTGGTTATTCAATTTTTATTATCACCTAAAATTCCTAGATTGCCAAGAAGCAAACCGACAGTTGAGATGAATACAGCCAACTTCACAGGTATTTAACATATAACATCATGACTTGTACACAGTGTATGCCCAATAAGCATTTATTGAATGAAACTGCCTTGCAAAAATACTGCAACATTCAATGCCCATCTTTTTACGGTTCCTGTTGACAGATTTTAATTTCTCTCTCGTACTTCTTTTTAAAGAGTAGAAAACAAGTTCCAAATTCTGTAACAGAAGTTATTTAAGCAGAGCAGCAATGTGAAATTTGGGATTAGAGCTTCCGGGAGGGAGCAAAAATAAACTTTTTGCCTGTGAACCTGTGAGTCTGCCACAATGAAATCCAGCTCATCCCCCAAAATGCTCAGCGGGACACCACATGAGCAGGTGAAAATTAGAACTGCACAAAAATGTGTGTTTGGAAAGTGAAACTAGTCAACTTTGGGCTTTCTGCCCAGTTTAATTTCTGCCAGAAATTCTCCTGTTATTACATATTTGCAGAAAGAAATTAGAAAAGACACATTCATATCTCTATCGCAGTCTGGCCCAGAAAAAAATAACTAGCTTCCCCAGGCCAGTGGGCAAGTACAGGACTGCGGCTAGAACATGCAAACACTAATACACACACACACACACACACACTTTTCTTTGGAGGACCATTTAATCACAAGTAGTATCCTATTTGTTTTATGAGATCTAGGAGGAAGACCTCAGTAAGTTTTCAGAGTGTCCCAGTGCAGCTCTGAGTTGAAAGTCTGCCAAGGAAAGCAGATGTGGCAGAAAGCCCCCGGTCCCATTCACCAGCAGTGCAGGGCCTGAGGAAAATGTCCTAAAACTCATGGAGCCTAACACTTGCCATTACAAGAAATATCTCAGAAGGAGGAATTAAAAATGCTGACGCTTTGCAGCATTCTCTGCATTGTTCTTTATAAACTCTCAAAACCGAGTGTGGAGTTGGTGAGTAGCTTAGACCAGGAAAAAGTAACACTCATCTATCTATGTCTCCTGAAAAACATACACACACACGCACACACAAACACACAATTCTTGACACCCAACCATGCATATTTTTCAGGGCTCCATCCCCAGTCTTCTGTTTCTGTCTTATCACACACACTCCATCAGTTCTCAGCTTCATCCATATTATATCAATGTATATGTCTAGTAACTAAGTCTTAATCTTAACCTTGACAAACCTTTTAAAATTCAACGTGGCTTTTTAAAAAACATATTACCCACAAATTTGTTTCCATTTTCAAATTTTCCAGTGGTATATTAGAATAGAGAACATCTGGGATTGTCAGGAATAATGGTGAATGTGATATGCAGTCAATTAAAAGTGAATAAAATGATTGTTGGGTATTAGCATATATGCAAGACCACAGACCTTTAAATATATATATGTAAACATATATATAAATATATACACCTAGGCAGCCTGGGGATGGGAGCACATATATAAGATTATGAGGAAAATGTTGAACTGGCTTTTGATGAGGTAGATTTAGCTCAAGAAGGTGGGGACAAATGAGATGGGAGGTCAGTGAAAGCTCTTCTCTTGCAGCTGACAATGGGGCCCAGGCTGAGTGGGCATTGGGTGTCTCATGGTTCCTTTAAGCTTTAGACCCACCCCTGAAGCCTGGAGTCAGGAGCCCTTAACACCAGGCCACCAACACTTCTGAACTGTTCTTGGCCTTGGTTGAAATGGGTGCCCTAGTCCATCCTAGGCTCCATCCTGTCTTGTTCCTAGTTCTCCTTACTTCTGACCTTGTGATTTATTTTCCCGCTTAGCTTCATCCATCAAACCTGATGCATTGTACCATTTCACTGGCTCATAAGCTTTTGCTTTCTCTTCCATTATTGGATTCTTCTTTGCCTTTTCTGCTTTAGATTCTCCTGATAAACAGTCTGGTACCCACAGCCCCATCTTTCAGCGCCTCCCTCCCCAGTAAGAGTCCTCCTTCCATCTTTACTCAGACACTGTGAGTGGATCCAAAATACAGAGGGATGAGGCAAAAGAGGCAGAGGGCTGATGGGCAGGATGTGTTGAGGATGGGAAGACTATGCTGTGGGTCAAGACCAGTTGTAGTTGAAAAGAAAGAAAACTGTGATCTAAAAGAGTATTCTGAGAGTCCAAGAACTAACTCAAAGTAATGACAAGGTCCAATGTATGGCTGTGAGCAGCTCCATCAGAAAGGAGGCAGAGTCATTATGGTTGAAGTGGTTGAAGAGTTCAGTTTCTTTAAGTAATGTGATGCTGACATCACTAAGGGTAACCAAAAATTTATTAGTTTCAAGTGTTGGAAAGATTATAATAGAAAAAGGGTATTTAGTAGCTTTCTACAACTCCAGAGAGGACAGAAATAGCTCAAGAGTGTACCTCTGAAAGGGAAGGATGCCTTTAACAAAAGAACAACCTATTAAATCAGGTAGATAATTTTCTCTCAAACAGTTCTTATTTAGTGTGCTGTTATTTTGAATGTTCAGCATCTAGGATAACTTGGTACTTTACATTCTTATCTTGCTCTCTGGGAAAGATGTAAATGTTATTATATTAGTCTCATAGATTGAACAATAATAATAATGATAATAGAGCAAAAGCTTATGTAGGACTTAGTATGTACCAGGCTCTATTGTTTTAGTCATTTTACAAATATGAATTTATTTAATCCTCAAAACCACCCTGTGAGATAGATTTTATTATTATCTCGATTTTCAGATGAGGAAATAGGTACAGAGATGGATTAAATAATTTGCCCAGATTCAACCAGCTGGTTAAGTGTCAGAGCTAGAATTCAAACCCAGGTAGTCTGGCTGCAAAGTCTGTGTTCAACTAATAAGGGTTTACCTGACAGCGTTTTCTGGTTTCCTAGTAAAGTGTTATGTGGGTTTCCTTTGGAATCTCTTCTGGCCCTGGGAGATGATGTTTCTGTGATTCTGATAAACAGAGGACACTTCATACATCTTAAGGATAGTGATAGCTCTAGGGTTAAGTAATATATTCCAGAGGTCTTTACTAGAAATGAAATAAAAAAGAAGGAAGGAGAAAGGGAGAGAGAGAGAACATAGCACATCATTTGTGAAATCTTTCTAATTTCAAAAACTATTCAAAAAACTTTCTAATTTCAAAATGTAAAAATGATATCAATAATGAAATTTTATATGTCAACTCCTGGAGCTCCTTTTATATAGCTATCTATGGGAGAATAATCCTGTAGAAAATGTTTATTATTGTCATCGTTATTATAAAGATGTAGCTTCGCACTTTCTCAATACAAATGTTTACAAAACTCTGTTAGGCTCTTTACGCAATGTTACACAAAAGGTAAAAAGAGGTGTCATTATGGATGATATTGTGGTTATTGGATGTTGTTTGAAGACTACTCATCTTTCTTTGAACATCTAAATGGACTTTTAAAATATGAAAGAAATGGAGAACAATATGGAGGAATAGGTAACACTGTGCTTTATAGAAAATAATGTATACATACACAGACACACATATATGTATATATGAGCATAAAGGAGCACAAATTGAAAGAGATGGTAATAGTATAACATAATGACATAGTCGAGAAGCTGGGGCCAGTAGGGCTGAAATGGTGAATTAAATGAAAAGCAGTGAAAATTGAAGTTTGCGGTAATTTGTTGCTTCTATTTAAAGGGTGGACTGTTAGAAACTATAAACCGTAGTTCCGAGCTGACAATTGCAATAACTGGACTAGATCTTTGTAGGGAAAAAAATATTGCAACTTTAATACAAACATATGCCTTCCTTTCAAATTTCATTTCTCTGATACTTTACAGAGTTAAACTTGGGGTTATTGTTCAGCTCTGGATGAATGAATGGATGATGAATCCTGAAATTATTCCCATTCCAGAATGAGTCAGTGCCTGAAGCACACATGCACTAATACAGTTCCATTCCTAAAAATAAATGTTTTTGAGTCCTCCGGGACCCAGAGGGCTAGCATAGTTTCTACTGAAGAAGTCAGGGCTGTAACGAGTTTCTGTTCTCACTCTGAGCATCCTTGGATGGCACAGAGGACAGAAAGAGCTGACCAAGCGGCTGACTGCTGCCCGTTGCTCTTCTTTTGGCACCTCTAGCTCTGGCCCCTGTGTTCCAACTGGAAACTGGGCTGGGCTTCACCCTAGTAGCCAAATAGCAGACTTTTACCCTATATAATACTCTGGAGAATCAGTCAAAATCCAACAGAAGCAGAGGCAGTGAATTTTAAACGAAGTTTGTAGCTGGAATTGACCACCCTTAAATAATGTGACCAAACTCACTTTATTCCGTCTCTTTCCCAGAATATTCCAACTTGACAATAAGACCCTTGTGTCGACAAGAAAAACTTCTAACTTATAAGACAGATAAATTAAAAGGTGATCCTTAGCTTTAAAAAAATATTTTTCACTGTTTCCCTGGAGCACTTATTTACTATAGTTACTTATGAAGTCTAATTACTTGACAAAAAGGCTTAGTGGTTAGATAAGATAAAGCTGAATTCTTATTATGATGGTACTGACTAAAAATAAAATAATCAACAACAACAGAGATAGTGATAAAGCACCCTTGAATTTTAATGCAATTCAATGGGGAACTGTGACCGTACTCATCAAAATTTAATATACATAGTTTAAACAAACCCAGCCACTTTATAATGTGAGTTCTGCCTACATCTTATTTCAATGCAATTAACTTCCTATGAATTAAAAAATAAAATGATTATTATTTGAACATTATTTTATATTCAGTTCATATTTATGAAGCTTTACATGAAAACCATTGACATGTTTTGAAATCATTTATAATGCTGGACTTTGCTTTTAAAATTAATGGTGAGGGCTTCCTTGGTGGTGCAGTGGTTAAGAATCCGCCTGCCAATGCAGGGGACACGGGTTCGAGCCCTGGTCCGGGAAGATCCCACATGCTGCGGAACAACTAGGCCCGTGAGTCACAACTATTGAGCCTGCGCTCAGAGCCCGCGAGCCACAACTACTGAGCCCGTGTGCCTAGAGCCCATGCTCTGCAACAAGAGAAGCCACCGCAACGAAGAGTAGCCCCCGCTCGCCGCAACTAGAGAAAGCCCGCGCGCAGCAACGAAAACGCAACGCAGCCAAAAATAAATAAATAAAATTAAATAATAAATAAATAAATAAATTTATTTAAAAAAATTAATGGTGGTACAATTTTTTCTTTTTAGCTTTTCTATGTTGATAACTACCAAGTTAATGCATTTAGAAACACACATGCTGATATATTCAGATTTGAGGGGAATGTGTTATTGGATCTTTGACCAACAAAAATTTCCTAAAATAAATTCTTTTAGTATTATATTTATTTTAAGTCATATGTGTGCCTGGAGCAATTTGGCAACTATTTACTTTTGAACAGTCAGACATATCTAAAGCGTTCACCTCGCCGCGCAACAGGATATATCTCACATACAATTAGAAAAATGTAGAAGACTAAAACCTACTTGAAGGTCTGCCAAAAGGAGCAGTGAAGAATGATGTCTCCAATGACAAGGTGAAGGTGGGGGTCTGCGGTGGGGTTGGGGGCAGAAGCAGCTCATCTAGCGCAGAAGATGAGCAAACTTAAACGCTTAGTCAAGTTAAAAAATAAACCAATCACCATTTTTTTGAGTTTTAAATGAATATGTGGATCAGTTCTCCTTTTCCATAATTTATCCTAAATTGAAGAGAAACAGGAAATGCAAAATAAAAAGCAACAAAAACCTGGAAGAAAGAAGGCTTTATCAAGGTTTACCTCTAAATGTGTTCCAAGTCCTGGGGGTGGAGTAAGGTTGGGGTGATATGGCACAAAGCTTTGCAGAATGACATATAGCACTGAAATATAAGTCACGAGAGTTGGTTTCTAGTTCTCGCTGCCTAAATCTTGTAAGTTACTAGTTAATGTTCTGTGGCTCAGTTTTCTTATCTAGAACTTAAAGGTGTTAAATCAAACAGTCACTGAGGTTCTTTGTGTTATCTATGTAATAAATTCCTTTTATCCTTTGTGATATTTTAAGAAGTACAGCCACTTTACCAAGAATTTGGATTACCTATTGCACTGCTCACTGCCAGATTATTTTTATGCCATCATGTATGCCCACAAATTCCCAAGAGTCATTAAATATAGCAATACTCTCATTTCTTGTATCCAAACTGATACAAATAACTCATTGAATTTGCTGATTCTCAATTCTTAAGAAAAAAAAAAACCTTTATTCTTTACACTGGCTGTCTGATTATCATTGTTCTTTGTGCTTTTTCCTGATTATATTGTACAAATGGAGAAGTACTCAGGTTAGTTAAATTTGCAAAAGAAGGATTCCAATGATTAGGAAAATAAACAGGATGAAACTTTTACTCTGGAGTTTATAGGTAGCGTTTCATAGACGGAGAAGTAACACTGTGGATATATGTGATATAATACACAATAAGTATTTGGTATTTGTCCCTGGTTCCTGGCACAGAGCTCCTAAAACCCTTCAAAACTCTTGAGTGATGGTGTCTTTGGTACGCTAGCTAATGAGCTAATTCCTGGCCTTATATGGGGGTGGGGGAAATAGAGATAGCTTCAGGATGGGGGCTGGTTGCCAGAAAAACCAATCAGGCGATTAGAGTCTGAATATTCAGCCCCACTGCCCACCTTGGAAATGGGGAGAGGGGTTAGAGGTTGAACCTACTTAACGATGGCCAATGATTCAGCCAATCATCCTACATCATGAAATCTCAATAAAAATTCTAAACAACAGGATTTAGTGAGCTTCCAGTTGGTGAACATACTGATGGGTGGTGAGCCCAGAGAGGGCATGGAAGCTCTGTGCCCCCCCCCCGCCCATTACTCTATGAATCTCTTCCATTTGGCTGTTCCTGAGTTAGTGGCTAAAGTGCGGGCAATCGGTGGGTTCTGCTCTAACTCTGGAAGTTAGTGTGAGAATTGAACTGAATTGTTGTACACCCCGCTGGTGTCAGAGAATTGGAGAATTGGTTGGTGTCAGAAAACACCGTGCATTTGGTGTCAGGGAAAAAACAACAACAATACAACATATCATGCAGTCACATAAAGACCGTGTACTTATATTGAATAAATCAGTGTTCTAAAAAAATTATTCCTGAATCAGAAAAGTCTGATGTTACCCACATTCTGCAAAGGATGAACCTATAATTTGAATGAGCAAGTGTTTGTCTCAGAAGCAGGGAAAAAAAAAATTACAATTTAATTAAATTTCAAAGTGTAACTTGAATGCTTTTAAAAGAGGGGGTGGGAAGCAACTAAAAAGGACAACATAATGTCATTTAAGTTCTATCCCTCACAGACTGTTCAATCAGAAATCTGGGAATTATACTGCCAAGCACTGATTAAGTTTCTGGCCTGGTCTGTAAATTACTGAATCTAGATGTGACTCCAAGCTAACAAACAAGCGTTACAAAATGGTCTCTTACTGCCCAGACTTATGTGTATGTATGAGAGAGAGAGAGAGAAGAGAGGAAGTATCAGTTTCCAGTTCCAAGGTTACCATGGGGGTCCAACCCCAAATTGTCTCATCATAAGTAATATTTTACCAAACGAATAAAATGAATACTGATATGCAGAAGTTTTTCAATTGTGGTAAGTGTAAGTGAGAGGCAAAATACTGGAAATGACTGAATAGCAGACAGCTATCAATGGCAAACAATAGTAAATTATCTATGAACTTTGTGGGGTTTTTTTACCCAAAAGTAAACTTGAGGAAAGACAATCAACCCTCTCTTCATTTGTAATCACTGAAGACTTGAGGCCCGCCTGACATTTTCTGAAGTAAAGCTCTCTGTGATCATTAGAATATCTACTTTTATTTTTCAGGTGGTTGAGGGAAGTTGTATCTAAAAGATGCACAACACTGCATGCAGAAATATTTACTCCAAACTCCAGACTACATTTTCCCCAAACAGCTGGCACTTTGCCGTATTGTAGACATCTGAAATGCTGAATGACTTTAAAAAATGGATCTAGTTGTTCATTTACATGTTAACAGTAAAAAAGGTAAAAGATTCAAAGATGAGGCAGAGAAGTAGAGAAATATTTAAGCACAGAATTCAACACTTTCCCATTTTTTATCCAATATTTTTGCCACTCAATGGTAATAGCTTCTAAAACTCAAAACAGGTGCTCTCTCATATTAAAATTCAGGGCTCTGAATGTAGCTGAGGTAAATATTTTACTCGCCCTTTGGCACCCTGCACATAAAATTTTAAAATAATTCAAACAAACTCCAGCTCGTCAGTGACCAAATAGAGCTCTGGCAAAAATAAAATATCTTTCAGTTCAGCACCAGCTGGCTAAATTTAAACCCTGTATTATGTAATCTTAAAGTGTCCTTGCTTTTAGTTGGTGTCGTAAGAGATTCTGTTATAATGCCTCTTCCAAATCACTTCAGTCTCTAACATCTAAACATTTAAGGCACAACAGGACCAAATTAAGGTGTTCATAGGCAACTGAAGACAGAATAAATTCGTTTGAAACAGTATATAGGCCATGTTATTTTAAAAGTAAAATCTCAGTCTTCTCTCTTTAAGTTTGTAGTTACTATAATTAGGCCTGGCAGATCCAACTGGCAGTGTTTTTCTTAATTCTGCAAAACATGTAAGAACCTGATTCTTTAATCCTTATTCCAGTAATACTCCCAGAGGAGATGAGACTGGCTGGGGCAAGAAGCACAAAGTCAAACTAAGGCTGGAGAAAGAATACATTTTATACATTTCTCTGAGCAAGCTGCAACAGTTGAGCATATTTTCAACTCTTTCTTTCCCTCAGCAAATTTTAAGAAATATAGTTTTTAAAAAAAAAGAAATATAGTTTAGAATTTCAAACATATTCATTGTATACATTATCAATTTATGCTCATAAAAGATAAACTAATTTTTTCAGTTTTCCCTTTTAGCTATAAATTGAAGTATAATTTTCATTGATGTCTGTTTATCAAGTTTGGTTCATATTTCTTCAATACTAAAAATAAAAAATGCTAACTATTCTACAAAATCCAACTGAATATTTGCTGTGATGACAATTACAATTTGACCTGTGGTCTTCATTGATCTTAAGCAATCAGCAACAACATATCACAACTCTGGAAGTAGAGTATAAATGACTATATAACACATACCTTTTATAATATTTAGACTTAACCCCAAGTTCGTGGAAATGTCATATATCTTTACAGTCCTTCACAGACTAGTTTCCTCCTTTGTACAGCAAATTTCCCAGTCCCCTGAAAGCAATCGGTGGAGTGGAGGCCAGCTCCACTGAAGGGTCTATCAAGAGAGTAGATAGGACTGCTGAATTTATTTCAGCCCTGCGTCTAAAGGATGCAACTTAGCACCTATTTTTAGGAACTGAGCTCTGTATAGGTGGGGCCTGAGTCAACTACTCTTTTCAGAAGTGTTCTCTGAGGGCACTCTGCCTCGTAGTGCCCTCAATAATGTAGGCATAGTATTAGCACATGTGCAGTCAATCAAATCCCTTCCACAGCCATGACCATCGAGCCAACTCTGACCTTCTGAACAAAGCCTAAAATATAACCAGCACCGATGAGGAAAAAGAGGAATGAAAGCTCTTGAATTACTTGCATTTGTTTTAATAATTTCAATCTTTAAGAGTCAAGAATCTGAAAATAAAGCACAGAGAGAATGTTCCAATTTATTCTGGTGGAATTTGGGTTCTCAGGAAGTGGAAACGCTGTTTTTACTTACAGAATGTTCTTAGGCATGGAAAATATTAGTTTGCTTTTTGAGACTTCACATATAAAGCAAAACACTATTGTGATGTTTATATAAGTAAAGAAACTGCTCTTTTGGACAAAAAAGTGAAGGAAGAAGGAGTGATAAGGCATTCTAGAGAGAATAAAGGGCACACCTACTTTGTGATTCCTGCCCATTAATATTAAAATCACTTGGCAGGAGGAACAGCGGGCAAGGGACAGGAGTCACCTCACATGCTCCTGAAAGAATCATATTAAGTGTCTTTTGCTGCCACCCTGCTTACTCAGCACACCCTGCAGACCTGACCCGGAAGGAAGCAGGAGAACTCACCATTTAGCTCCATAATGCCAACATCTAATACATTCTAAGTAAATATAAACAACCAGCTTCCCCTATCTTTCCTCTCTTCTATTATTTTCCTCATGTGCGGTTAAGTATGTATACTAATGCCCTCACAGCAAGCCCAAATAAAGAAAGAGAAAATTGCCCTTTGACTTAAAGAAAGCACCTGACTTACATACTGTTTATTTCATACAAATGCTTATAAGTAAGCTATTTACCATATTATTTACTAATAAAGACCAGTATATACATTACATTTTTTTCCATATACAGTATTGATTTCTATTAAAAGTAGGTCAAGGAGTGATGTTCCAGCTGATTAAGAAAAAGCTTCTAAAATGGTGTTCTTGTACACGTCACAAGATTTTTCAGGGCCAGCAGCCAATATAATCTAATTAGTTTAGAGTTGTGCTGTCCAGTGTGGTAGCTACTAGACACATGTGACCATTTAAATTTTACTTGATTAAATTAAATAAAATTAAAAGTTCATTTCCTCAATTGTTCTAGGCACATTTCAAGTACTCAATTTCTACACGTACCTGGTGGCTATGTATTAGACAGTGCAGTGACAGAACATTTCCATTATTGCAGAAAATTCTACAGGACAGTGCTGATTTAGAGCACAGGATTTTAACACAGCTTTGACACTAACTAAACTCTATGACCTGGCAAATTTCGTATGTTGTCTATGCTTCATTTTACTTCTCTATAACTAAACAGGACTAAGTTTACCTACTTTAAATGGTGGTTGTGAAGATTAAATGTCATAATATATACGTAATATTCATGAAAGTCTAAATCTAGGACAAAATATTTATTTTAAAATTATTATTATTATTATTATTATGACTTTATCCTGCTATATGGATAAGAAAATGGCATTAGACCGATCTAAGATCACAATAGTTCGATTTAAGTCATGAGGAGATCGACCCACAATGTAAATATGGTCAAATTTAATCTGGTATTTGCATATAGGTGCTAATGATGCTTATCATGGTTTTAGTCTTTCAAAATATTGATAATTACTCAAAGATATGACTTGTAGCTTCCTTATTTTCTCTTCTTACTTAAAACTGCTTGCCTTCTCCTTCCATTGTAGTGATAGGTTTCTTCACTTGTTTCTCTAAGTTTCATTCAAGATAACCTTTCTTCAAACTTTCTGTTTCTGCCCTTTCAGGAAAAAAATATATTTGATTTAAATACATACATAAATAAAATTATTTTTTCATATTTTCTAATGTTTATAATCACCCCAAAACCCAATGATTATGCATTGTTAAAAGAAAAAAAATGGATAGGAAAAGAATCCTTGTTGAAACATTATAAAATAGGTGGTAATGGATTAAGAGCAATAAATGTTAGATCTAAGGTAGTATGCATAAATTAACTAACGTAAGATCAAGCAAAATCTTTCAGTTATAGAATTAGCTAGCTATCATACAATTTGGTTTATTCATTTTTGTCATGAAGACAATGAAAATGTCAGCACCTAGATTCTTACCATTTGTTATTTCAGTTGTTTCAGACACTGATTTTCATTCTTCATTTTGTAACAATCTAATTAATTGCTATGAAATTACTCTGAAAGAAAGATGGATGGAGGGGTGGATAGATGAATGGATGAATGGGTAGATGGATGACAGCTAGCTAAATAGGTAGAAAGATCCAGCAGGTTATTCCTTGTATCAAAAATCTTAGAAAGTTTAAGTGGAAAATTTTGTTCCCTATCCAATCCATAAACATACTTTAAATTATCTTCACAGAGCCTAGATACCTCTACCTATTAAAGCCTGTATTGTACTCAATTGGAACCTACATAAGACTGTTGCTTTTAGTGAGACGGAGTCATTAGCATCAGGCCAATGCTCCCACTGAGAAAAATTAGAAAAGCTGAATCAGTTACAAAAGTAATATACGTAAGGTATCAAGGATCAGCCAAACAATAAGCACCAGAGGGAGCACAATTCAGGAAATGCAAGACTAAGAGCTAAGACTCTGAAGCTGTCCCTGGAGGTTATTTTTCATTTCCGGATGCAGATAGAGGCTGAGAATCCAGGCTCAGCTCAGGAAGAGCACTGCTGCTGGGGGACAAAAGAACAGCAAAACTTCTGGCAGTTACATGGGACTGGAGTAACAAAACTGGAGAGTAGCAGGACCTCAAATTCGTTTTTCTCCCCAAGATATTGGCTAAGTTTCAAAATTTCACAGCAAAGCAGGCTACAGTCATAAGCCCAAACACAGAAAACTAAAGTGGAATAGCCCGCATTTTCATGATACTTAGGAGACAAAGGTCTACTGGGAGGACAGGTGACAGCTGCAAGTCCTCAAAGGAAAGGGAAATTGACTGTAAAATAATCTGCGATAACTTTGTTCCTAGTGGTGCTTGATAGTGTGGGCTGAGCTGGAGGCTGAGTGAGGATCCTGTTTCAGCCCCTAGAAGGTGGGAGACAGGTGAAACGGCAAAGCTGGGGACCTGATCAGGCTTGGGGTGATAAAAGTGGTGACTTGAGTAGACTCAGCCATAGCCAGTCTCCCCCTCAAGACATTTGCCAAATTCGGAGGCTTCACGGGGTGTGAGGCTACATATCCAAGCTGAAGACCTCTGAAAAGTAGAGCAGAGATAGGATCTGACAGATTCTCAAAGAAAACTTAAAGTGGTCAGCCCCACTACCCCCTCTACTCTATCTGCCTAGCAGAGGAGAGGCTGGACCTCTCTGATGAAAGTATATCATCTGGAGCTTTTCCACCTTTGCTTTTTGAAAACACATTGCTTGACTTTCAATTAAAAAAAAAATACCTGGCACGCAAAGAGACAGAACACTGTCGCTAGTTACAAGTAAAAAAAAAAAAAAGGGAGAAAAAGCAGATGGTATAGATGTTTGAATTAGCAGATAAGGACTTTAAAATAATCATGATTTATATATTTAAGAAAATACAAGAAATAACATAGAAAGTATATAAAAGATGGAGAATTTCACAATAAAATTAAAATTACAAAATAATAATGAAATGGACATTCCAGTATTGAAAAATACAATATCAGGCATTAAGAACTCAAGGGATAGTTTAATAGCAAATGGGAGACAGCAAAAGACAAGATTAGTAATCTGGAAGACAGGTGAATAAAATATAGAAAGCTTTGGTTTGGATATTTTATATTGAATATCAAAAAGTGCTCACAGGATTTTCTGCAGCAATATGACATTGTTGAATCATATAACTATCGTCCATTAAAATCTAAGTCTTTTTTGCATATATTACTGACAAGCCACATCACATTCTCCCATAATTGTTTAGTTTATGCCTAAGCGAATGGCAATGATTCCATCCCATTATTCCAGGTCGCTTCTGCCATCAAGCATAGTTGTTCTCTTCACAAGGCAATATATGTGTTATCCAAGTCAACGATAAAGGATATTTAACAGAATGGAGCCACTAACATATATAAAGTCATACTCCTGCTAAAGATCTCCCTCTGAAGGGAAATTGATATATGAGTTTAGATCCATTTATGTATCTACATTTGTAGATATTCTTGATGACTTGAAATAAAATGTATCTGATTAGGGGATTTCAAAATTCTCTGTGCTTCTTCACTAGGTCATCAGTAATCTTGAATTTATTCCCTTTTCTACTTTTGCTGGTACCATTTGTTGGTTGAAGCCTATTCTCCTTAACAAAAAAGACACCATCTAGGAATTCATTTGGTTCACTTTCTTTTCTTGTTCATTAATATTAAAAATTTCCCAGAAAAGCAGTTAATCTCTCTTCTTCCTTTAATTTTCCCTTAATAATAAATCTATACTTTATAAGAGAATTGTGCCAGGGTGATTTACATTTATTTTCTTTTATTCTTACAACAACCCCAAGATTTTGGTATTATCACCATTTCATAGAAGGAAACTGAGGGTGAGTGAAGTTAAGTAACTTCTTCAAAGACAAAAGTTAATCAGCATTATTGGGAATTAGACTCAATTCTGTTGATTTCATATGTTTAGATTATTTGGGATATATTATTTATCCTGACCTTAATCTAAAAATTCTATCCAATCACTATTACATATCCTGAATGATATGCTTTGAGAGGGGTCACTTCTTTCACATATTGATAAATACTGTGGCTAAGGGACAGTGTAGGCCTGCAAAATAGGTAGGCTCTGGCAAGGCCTTTTGTGCATGGCAGCAAGCAAAGTGAACTATCAATCAGTGGACACTCCAAAGACAAAAAGAGTGGATGAGCGAGAACTTTAAAGCTGGGACAACTGTACTTCAGTCACCTGCTATATAGTCCCTGGACCAATGGGGTCAATCTAAGATTTCTAGAACTAAAGAACAAAAAGTCTAAAATTTTTAGAATTAAAGAACTTGAATATATATAGTCTCAAATTCTACATTATTATCTAGCGTACATGAAGTACTAATCCACCAATTAGAGTTTAACAATCTGCTTTGAACATTGTTGACGGCATGACCCATTCAGTTGTCATGCAAGCAGGATTAGGGAATTAGTAACTAAATTATGGCTGTATTTAATTAACTGTAATTTTCACTTGCTCAATTCCATTAAAATTACATCACAAGGGGCTTCCCTGGTGGCGCAGTGGTTAGGAGTCCGCCTGCCAATGCAGGGGACATGGGTTCGAGCCCTGGTCTGGGAAGATCCCACATGCCGCAGAGCCACTAAGCCCATGTGCCACAACTACTGAGCCTGCGCTATAGAGCCTGCAAGCCACAATTACTGAGCCCGTGTGCCACAACTACTGAAGCCCGTGTGCCTAGAGCCAGTGCTCCACAACAAGAGAAGCCACCACAATGAGAAGCCCGTGCACCACAACAAAGAGTAGCCCCTGCTTGCGCAACTAGAGAAAGCCCACATGCAGCAACGAAGACCCAACACAACCAAAAATAATAAATAAATAAAATAAATAAATTTAAAAAATTACATCACAATAATAAGGAAGCATGAGTAAGTCTTTCAGGCATATATGACTCACATTTTAATTGTATCTCATAGTCTTATGTAGGATGATGCAAACCAGGATGCTTTAGAGAGTGAAAGGAATACTATAAATAATTATGCTAACACAACAGCACAATGTGAAACAGTCCAGGGCAAACAGGGATGTGGAATCACCTGACTAATAAGCCAAATGTGGACCTTCTTGACTCACCATCAGGGTCTGCATACAGGGGGATGTCTAGTGACCTGGCTCCCAATATAAAAAAGAAAAAGAAAAACGTTCTTTACTAGGTACTTCAGTATGTGAATCATCCCTACTCTTTAAATGTAATTTGTATAAAACATGTTCCTTATAACAAAGACAGGGATGAATTAAAGAACTCTAGGGAATCTATGAGATTTGATCCAGAAAAGGGTAAGTTAAAATTAGGGAGCTACCTGGTTAAAAAATGACAGAGGACTACACATTCCTAATAGGATTTTTATTAACTGTCAAATAAAATAGTAAAAAAGAAAAAAGAAAAAGCCGCACAAAATAGCATGAATTGCTAATACAGTAATGAAAGAGAGAGTATTAATGTGATTTTATGTTTGTGTAAGAGAGAAGATGAAGGAGATTTAAAAAATAAGAGAAAAGGAGGAGGAAGAAGAAGAGGAGAAAATATTCTGACATTTGTACAGAATTTCCAATAATGGTTATGATTGAGAGTGACAAACATGAATCACAGTTTTGGATGACACATTGCATAGTGAACTCTCTGAATCAGAAGTGGACACAATTTTCTCAAGAAAGAGGGAAAGACTGACTCACTCCACAGCCTCATGTTGCTCTGACCAAAACTAGGAGTTCTTCCCTCAGTACCATGTGAAATACTTCTGGGCCAACCTGAGCTATAGCCCTGACTCATCTCCACCCCTACCCCTCTCTGTATATATCAATACATGCACTACATCTCTCAGAAGGGAGAAATGGGGTGGATTGTTAGGTTCCTGAGGAAGCACTTTAGAGAGTAGATGATGGAACTTTGTACAATTTTTCATGCTTTGAACCATGCAAAAGCAAATTTACACACTGTATCTGATAACCTAAGTTAATTTTGTAAGGTATGGGGTAGAAGTTTCAACCTCTATTCAGCAAATTTGGATAGGACCAAAAATTAAAGATTTTAGATGTAGTTCAGAGACAAAAAGGAAAAATTATGGGAGAAATTATAAGAGCCAAGTGTTGTGTGATGGCAGAAAAGGAAAAAATTCACCTACCCTATCTGAAGGAAATGGCAAGCCTGAATCAATCTCAACACAGTGCAAGTAAAGTAAATAAGTCAAGATGTCCTAAGGAGGTACTGCTGGAAGAAGGCAAAGGGCACTGACTTGATGAGGCCAGATGATAACATAGTTTTTTAAAATTAGTTTATTTTTGAAATAGCTGAAAAATTTACACTTATATTCTTGATGTTCTCAAAAAGATTCAGGAGAAGCCTCTACAAAACCATAACAGGTGGTATTAAGGAGAGAATAGGATGGAATGAAAGAATGGAAAAAGTGAAGACTAAAACAGGTTGTAAGAAAATGCAAAATTCAATAGAAAATTAAAGTAGCATTTGAGATAGTAAAGAGCACATATGAAAAGAATTAATTCAATCAATGAAGTGGGGAAAGATTTGAGAAATTTTTCTGTAATGCAGGAGCAAAATCAAAGAGATGAAAATGATGGCCTAGATAATCATGGATACGAACAGTAGAGATATGATCAAAGAAACAACTGTTTCAGGGGAAGAAAGAGAAAAATAGCAAGGACATAAATAATTAAATTTAAAAGAAAAGAAAAAGTTTTCAAGCTGAAGATCTGGGAGGAAAAAAACCAAAGGCTCATCAAGATACCTGGATATGCCCTTATAAATTTTTGAATTTTAAAGATAAAAAATAACGAATAAGGAAAAAGACAAGCTGTTCTCAGAGTTCTTCACTGAGACATTATGTATTATGATAGAGTGGAATGTTGTATATGAGGTGTTTTGCTTTTGTTTGTTTTTATGATGGACATAGATTTGAACGAAGAATTCTCATTATAGACAAGTGCCTGTTATTCATGTATGAGGCATATAGAGATATATTTTTCAATATATAAAAAATTTCTCAAAGAAAATGGTTAATATATCCTCAGTAGGGAAGCAACTAAAATATATCTGCAAGCCTACAAAAGATGATTCAACATCAAGAATAAAAGAATGAGAAATTTATTGTATAAAAGAATTATTATTTGAATTAAAAGTAAACAAATATTGTAAATGCAGTTACAAAATTGAATGTAAACTCCCCCAAAATCTTTGAAAAAATGTATATGGAAAATAATATATTTTTAGTATTCATGACATCTTATCTTAATAATGTAATAATTCAGGGCGCTAATCATAGATTAAAATAAATTATGTGACATTAAATGTCAAGAGTGGAGAAAAGCAGGGGAAATAAAATCGAGTGTGTGTTTTTTTGGAGTTTGATGAATTTATTCAATCACCCACACATGCATTCATTCATTGAGTAGGTCAGTCATCATATATTTATAGAGCAGGTGTGTATCAAGTGCTGTCTAGATATAGTGTTTATAGGATGAACAAAAATCCATGGGCCCTAGTAAATACACAAATATATATACTGCATAAAGAGGGATAAGTTTATGAAAAAGAAGAAATCAGTGGTATGAAAAAGAAAACACTTTAATTTGAGTGGTCAAGGTACATACCTTAAGGTGGTGACCAAATTTCAAATTTCATCAGAAAAATGTATACAAAAATTTAATAAAAGAGTGACGTAAAAAACATGATAAACCAATATGGCACACTAGCCCCAAAACAAATTTCAATTTACAAAGCTATATTAATTCAAATACAGTGAAATTGGTGTTGAAATCAATATTCCTTTTAGTGGAATAAAAATAACTATTCTGAATCAAGCATAACAAAATGGAATTAATTCTCCAGACTAAACTCAACTAAATAATTGGAAAAAAAATATTTCAAAGTCTCACCTTATACTTTACTTCAAAATATATTCTAAGCTAATAAAATACTTAAGCCTAAATGCAATAAATAACCATAAAAAATAGAGGCATGTATTTTTTTCAAAGTCATATATGGTCAACATTTCACACAGCACAAGAGAGTAGGCATAAAATAAAACCTTTCTCCTAGCCTAGACACCCAGACCTTTTGCATATGGGCAACAGATTGTTGTTAAGTTTTTCATTATCCTGAAATGTTCTCTGTACATAAAAGGACACGTATGTGAGTGATAATATATGCGTAAAACATGTCTATGTGTATATATATATATATCTCCATACTTTCCTTTTTTATACAAATAGGAGAATTATATACCCAATGGTCTGCATTTGCTTTATTTTTTCGTGAGCAATGATGCAAATCCATTTCCATCTCCAAAGCAAATAAAGTCATTCACCATAATTGTAGATTAAAAGAAATTTTAAGTAATTTATCATTCCAGTAACTGAAGAACCATACTTGACAACATTCAATATCCTTTCATGATTAAAAACTTTCAACAAACTAAGAACAAAAAGAAATTTTTTAAACTTCAAAAACAGCATGTACATAAAATTCGATAGCCAACATCACACTTAATGATAAAAAGTGAATGCTTTGTTTTTATTAAAAATTAGATGAAGATGTCTACTCTCATCCCTTCCACTTGGCATCATGTTTGAGTGTCTTGCCAGTGTAATAGGACAAGAAAAAGAAATATGCGACAAAATGATTAGAAAGGAAGAAGTACAACTATCATTATTCAAATAGCATTACTATATATTTAAAAACCTTCAGAAATTACTATAACTAATAAAAACACAATCAAATACCACCACACATCTTGTAGAATATAGAATACCACTACACAGCTAGTAGAATGCTAATTCCTAAAAATGTATATTTATATATGCTTATTTACATGTAAACCATTGAGAAAAAAACTAGGAGGAAATACACCTGTTTCTCGCTGGGTAGGAATATCAGTAATTTTTATTTTCTTTAAACTTCCTCTATCTTGTAATGGGAAATCCATATTATATTTATAACAAGAACAAAACAATAAACCCCATTAAATTTTTTTTCAAATAAGAAATGTGCTGTCATTTGCCATTGGACAATATACATTTACAAGTGGAAGAATTTTTGTAGCCAGATTTTTAAAATCTAATTTTTTAATATCTTATTTTTCTGTTGCCTATATATGTTAGAAACAACTAGATTGCTTAGAGAATTATTTATTAATAATTACCTCCCCCCAAGACCTGCACATGCCATTCTACTGTTTTCTAGCATTGCTCAGGTTGGAGAAAAACTCAGTGCAGCTTGACAGTGTTGCTTTGTATATGATGGATTTTCTTCCCGGGATGCTTATAGATTTTTATTCTTTATCCCACATATTTAAGATTTTTTAATGGAAGAAGTAACTCAATAATGTATGATAATAACAACAGTAGTCTACAAATGAGCATTATGTATGTGCCAGCTACATTCCAAACACATTGCAAACATCACCCAATATAATCTTCATAAGAAATATATGAAGTAAGTTCTGTTTTTTGTTTGTTTTTTAAATGAAGAAACAGAAATACAGAGAGGTTAAATATTTTTCCCAACGTATTTTGCCCAAAGTCTAACAGTCAGAAATTGGACCAGTCTGGCCAAATTCAATGCTTTCGATTACCAGGTTGTAAGTTTTACTCCTTATAATAATGGGCAAAATATTTAATCTCATAGTTCTTTATCTTTTAAAACAAATACAGGAAATATATTTTTAAATGACTTCATCCATGACATAAGAATAAAATATGTATCCTCTTAGTGAATTGTGACAAATAAATGATATAACTCATCTAAATGTTCTTGATATACCAACGCGTCACTTATCATTTTATTCCTCTAAGCTCCAAATCTACCCTCTGTGGCTCTGTTTGCGATACTGGAACGTTTCTCCCTTGCCAGTTGGCAAGATGGGAAGCTTCATCAGTAGAGAACCCTGGAGGGATCCTGGAAGAGAAACGGTTCTTGGTTTCTGTGCATCCTCTCTCCTGGCAGGCTCCTGTAATGCTCTGTGACCAGCAGCATATGGCACCTCTCCATGGTACCTCCCTCAGCAACCCAGAAGGTGATTTCCCAGTGCAGCCCCCCGATGAACTTCTCTGCCATCCAGTGGGCCACAATAGTGCCCTGAGGTCTGGATCCCAGCTTTATTAGGGCAGAGGCCCCTTTCCATATTTGTTTCTTTCTTGGGTGCTCTGTGTTATCCCTAGAGGTCGTGGCTGCTCTCTATATCTGCTATTTCTGTATTCCTTAGAGTTTTCTTTACCCCTTTATATTGAACCCCCTTTTGTAACTATTTCCTGCTATAGTTGACAATTCCTTATTTAAACTTTCCCTGTTGAAATTACTGTAGGTTTCTTGTCTCCTGATTGATATCTTATTGAAAGAACCATTAAGTGAAATAAAATATAAATGGCTATTTTTGTGATTGAATATCCTCTACACGTATTTGTAGTTATCTCGGAATCTCCCAGCCTTAAAATGTCCAAGTTTCAATAATCTCATTTATATGCTGGGAATAATAACACCTATCTCAAAGGATAAGAAGTAGATAAGACAAATGTTTGTAAAAATGCCTTACATATTGTTGAAGCACAATAGAAATGTAAGCTATTATTACCACATGGTAAACCCTGTGAGGGTAGGTCTATTTCTGTCCTGCTGTTCCTGGATACCCAGGGCCTTTCACAAGGCTTGGTACACTGTGGGTGCTCCATAAATGCTGGTTTGGTGAACAGATGCTTGGACACATCTCTATTACTCCATTTCATGTTTAAGTCCATTTGAACTGAATTTCAAAAACGTTAGATAAATCTAGTGCTTTCAACTTTGCAAAAGGTAAATACTATACAATTTAAAAAAACTTTGTATCCTTTAACTGCATGTCAAAATCTTCTACTGTAGATTCTTGCCTCCAAAACATTTGTAGTTATAAATGAGATAGAAAATACGGAGAAAACGATGTAGCCTCAGAGACTAAAACTGCGATGTTCTGTTTAATTAGTGATTTTCAGGTGCATTTTGTAAGGATATTTGCTGTTTGTAACCTGATAAGACATATAATTGACTACGATTTTTCTTTTGTTATCTT
This sequence comes from Eubalaena glacialis, assembly GCF_028564815.1. NCBI lineage: Eukaryota > Metazoa > Chordata > Mammalia > Artiodactyla > Balaenidae > Eubalaena > Eubalaena glacialis. The sequence continues at coordinate 175,115,182 of NC_083716.1, read as the reverse complement.
TAAGCAAATTTTAGGTTCTGATGGCAAACTGTTTATGTTTCAGCATAACTACAACACTGTTTTAAGGCATTTTATTATGTCGATAAATAACTTCACACTTGATGCTCTTTATTTTCAGGGAGAAAAGAAACAGCTTTCATAGATTTTTTTTACTCTTAATAGTCTCTCCTACAATATTTTCACCAAAAGCCTTGACAGATATCAAGTTAAAATATGTCACAATGACCAAGATGAAGCTGTACAATTTTTTCTTCTTACGTCAGTACTCAGGCTTGTATACACATACTGTTTGTTCCTCCTTCTGCAACATTTTTCATAATGATCTCCAGCAGCCTTGTCAAGGAAGTTTATTGGTTTTTTTTCTAAGAGTATGGAATTAGTAACATTTCACAAGCTGCTCTGATCATGGGTGGGGGGTGGGTGGGGGAAGAAAGGCAAGGGTTCTGGATTCCCAAAACTTTTTCTAAAAGTAATGAAAAATCACTTATTTTTTAGTGGACTTCCTTCTCTGTGTCTGTGTCTGGTGTTTCTAAAAAAAAAAAAAAAATTGGAGATGAAGGATAGCCTCTGAGCTATATACATATATATGTATTTAGTATATGTGTAAGCTTCTTTCCTTTGCTTCATGTAAATGAAGAACAATATCCATACAAAGTAGATACTGATTTTTGACATAGGAACATTCCTTTGAACATACTAGGATCAAATGTTATCCCAAGCAAAAATAATGAATTAAGTCAAAAGCACACCCAAAACATCTGTTTGTTTTATGAAATACAGAATAAATAGATAGATAAGTAAATGAATAAATGAATCAATGAAAGTCAAGAAGATTTGAGGGAAGGATTTAGCAGTACAAAACTAGGTTCACTGGGCTTTCTCATGAACTTATCACTTTTTTCAAGAATGCCATTTGGATGTCATAAACTGCTTCATGTGTCTATTGAGGATGCTTGTTTTCATGCCTTTATTGCACTCAACGCGTTTGTCGTTGTTGTAAATAACAAAGCATAGTAAACGTTTCTAAGCAACATTTGATTTGTTTATGTTGGGAATTGGGAAAATGTGTAGGGATGATTTAATATGGGCATTTTTAGACTGTGAATTGAAAAAACATAAGCAAGATAAAAATAAAAATCTAAAAAAGATGCAGTGGAGCTTGGAATAGGAAAGTCATGAACAGTCAGTTTCATTATCTTTGAAGTTTTAGACACTTGTCTGTTTCCTCATCTATTTTTATTGACTAACCAAAGAGCCATTTATGTTTTGCTTCAATTGTCATTTTACATTGATAGGTCAGTTTTTCTTACTCTTCAAGCCTTAGTTATTTAAAAAAATATTTTTCTATTGACAGGTCATAAAAACATGAATACAGCAGACTTTATCTGATACAAAGTTTTTTCAAAACTTATCATTTAAATTTATGCCTCAGAAGTGCAATCCATAGCCAACCACCTTGTCAAGACCTGGAAAATCATGTATTCACATAAATAACATTCCTTGAATGTCTACTAGGTACTGAGTATGCAAGTACAACTTGCCTTGTATTGATGAACTTACAATTGTTTATTGATGCAAAGAACTTGGAAACATCTTAGAGATATGCTTTAAAATGATTCACTCTATAAATATATCTTATAGAAGTTTTATAGAATGCACTTTCCCTAGCTGACAAACAAAATCTGTGCCATTTTGAGTGCTATGCAGTATAATAAGTTATTTTTATGTAATGTTCTAGGTAATACCAACAACAGGCCTAAGAGATAGCTATTATTAACTTTACTATTTTAAAGAGTAGGAAATTAAAGCTTAGAGCAGTTAGGTAACTTTCTCAAGGTTGCACAGTTTATAAGTGCCCAAAACAGGATTTAACCTGGACTTGCCCGTCACCAAAGGGCATTTTCAACTATTTTCTCACGAGTCTGTATATGAAAGAGCATATTCCCATATGCACAAAATTATAACTATGTTCAATGATTCTTAGTATTTCAAAATTAATTTATTCATTCAACAAGTATTTTTAACATATACTTCACACAGGGCACATATTGCTATGTACTTGTGAATAACATAGACAAATAAATCATAACACAGTGTAGAACATGCCAGAATCATCATATAGATATATGTAGAGGTTGCATGTGCAATTGGGGAAGGGGTTGCATTTGAGGGAGCATCTGAAGAAGACATCCTGGGATCATTTTATCTGTTATTCTAATTCCAGTGGCTCAAAACACCAACTTCCATTTAAGCCATCTAGGTATTTTCTATTTTGTAGAATGTTGTGCTTCTCAAAGTGATTACATGGAAGGGGGGGCATCAACATGGTAAACATTTGTCCATGGGCCCGTTTTTTCTTTTTTTAAATTTTTCATTGGAGTATAGTTGCTTTACAATGTTGTGTTAGTTTCTACTGTACAGCAAAGAGAATCAGCTATACATGTATCTCCTATTTTTTGGATTTCCTTCCCATTTAGGTCATCACAGAGCTTTCAGTAGAGGTCCCTGTGCTATACAGTAGGTTCTCATTAGTTATCTATTTTACACATAGTATCAGTAGTATATTTATGTCAATCCCAATCTCCCAATTCATCCCACCCCCACTTTCCCGCTGGGTATCCATGTTAATTCTCTACGTCTGTGCCGTTTTTTTAAATTGAAATAGCTATTCACATATCTAGAGCTGAGGTTTCTGTTATATTGTTTTTCTAGCCCTAATTAACTATGATTTGACTTATCTTCTTGCTCTTCAAGCCCAGGTTGTGTTGGGCATGAAGACATATCAAGTCCATTGCTGTGAGGACGTAAATGTTTATGTATGTATAAATGAAGATTTTAAAAAAACATAAGCAATAATACCCAGCTGGTCTAAAAAAAAAAAAGTAAGCTTAACCTGAATGAAACGAAAGTACATGGTCAGAACATTCCTCTCACAGAACTGTCAGTCACAGGTGCTTACTTCAGGCGTTAGTTGATTTACAAATACGACAGCAGGAAAAGAGAGCTGATATCACCTCTACAATCATTTGACAGCCTACTGACACATAAATAGCCCAGAAAATATCTTGTCAGACTTAAGAGCTAATTCTTTTGAAATCTAGTTGGAAATTCAATTTTAAAGATTATCTTTAAATGGTTCCTTTGTTCCCAGTAACTCCATAGCCACCCCCATCCCATACACCCAGTTTTCTTCCTTTACTCTCACAATTTGTCATTACCTATTTTGTTACTAGTTTATGTACTTATTTTCTACCTTCTCCACCAGAATGAAAGATCCATATGGGCAGGAACCACGTTTTTGTTCATCATGGTATATCTAGTGCCTGGTGTCCAGCAGTCACCCCATGAATTTGTTGCTTGAATAAATGAATAGTGATTTCTATAGCTCTATCAGCATTTATTTCAACATATTTGTATCCATATCCATCTTCTTCTCTAAACTGTGAGCTCCTTGAGAGCAAGATTATAGTCTTAATTCATATTTGTGTCTTCTGAGCCTAGTCTATAAGAGATGCTCAACCATAATTTGTTAAATGAATTGATTCAACCCAGATATTGCAAGACTGCTCCACTCACACAAACAAATCCAACATATAATTTCCTTGAATGACTTTAATGGGGAGAGAGGGAGAATCCCAGGATCCATCTGAGAATATATTTCCCTATTTCTCTCAGTCTGAAGAGAATTTTTGCTGATCTAAAATTTATGGTACTTTTAATTTGTGTTCTTATGCCTTTGTTAGCTATTTTCATGTTGACTGGCCTGTACCCAAAACTCAAAACTTTGATCCCACTCCAGCCCAACTCCTGCCTCTCTCCAAACACAAGATGGATCTTGGTACTTATGAGCTTCTAGAATTCAGTGGTATTTCCCTTAGCAAACAAAAATCCAAGATAATATAGTTTACCAAACTAGACCAGAATGCAAGGAAATCACTTGGGAAGTTTATTAAAATGCACTGATAGTCAGAGTCTAAATCAAAGAGATAAGCTACATTTTACTTTAAGCTATAGGTTGCACTGAGAAATCTGCATTTTAATAATCATGCTAGCAGGGTGATTTGAGAAACTCAAATTATAAGACTTGAGAATTCAGAGAGGATGTTTTACGCATCCTTGCATTGTCAGTGCCTATGTCTGACACATAATTGGTATTAACGTCCTCCCTTAAAATGTAAATGCCTATGCTCCCTAGAGAATCGGTTTTCTCATGATCTACCTTCTTTTGTTAACCTTTTTTCTGTCCCAGAATTCAATTCCTATTACTTCTTATCCTATGTTAGGGCCTAGCCTCAATAGGAATTCAGTCTATTGGTTTATATTTAATGACAACCTTCTTTATGCCATTAACAATTTCCAATATCACTTAAGATAACTGAATTGTTTATTAAGAGCCAGTTGAAATGCAAACAACTTAAGCAATGTCCTATAGCCACTGGGACCCAATCCAGATTGCTTGGTGATAAATGACAAACATTGAATTTATTCCTTTGTAAACCTGTAAAAGAATCTAGACTTCGTTCTTCAAACAATGCAATATCATAGATTGAGCTATGTCCTAAAATAGATTTTACTTAAAGTTATAAGATTTTATATTAACCTCTTCTAAAATACTTTACTCACTAATATTTGTTAAACTTGAAAATCTCTAAAACACTTCCACCAAGGTGGAAAGAAATTGAAATAACAGTGGTCTTTTAAAAAATGTGGAAATCAAATAAACAACAAAAGGCCAGTTCCACTGTCCAAATAGCCACGTTTTAATATAATAGTTTTTCACTTATATTGCTATTATAAAATTTAAACCTAACTTTTTACAGCTTCTTACGATTCTTAAGCACATAGATATGCCACTCACAGTACTGAAACCAAGCAGGACCCTGTGGGGCCCTCCCAGATACAAAAGCCTTTCCGTGTCCCCCATTTCTTGTTTGTAGGAAAAAGGTTTCAACCTCCTAGACCTTCCCTGAGTTCCAAAGGGCAGATTCAAACAGTTACTAATTAGAGGAGTGAGGGAATGCAGAAACAAAGGAAAGGCAGTCAAGAAACGATAGTGCAGTGATGGGGCAGGGTCCTGGTTCCTCTTCAAGGGATATACACAACAATCTGATACATATTTCTGAGTTCTTCTACAGGAACTAAGGCCCCCACCTGGGTGGAGAACGGTAACTTCAGGCTGAGCACAAGGACATAGACCCCAGGCTGACTGAAACCAGAAGACTGATGATTGAGATTCCTGGAACACCACCCTGTTACCTCACCATCAACCAATCAGATGAAGGCCACACACCCTGCATACCTCCCCCTAAACTTTGCCTATAAAAACTTTTCCAGGAAAACCATCAGAGAGTCTGGGCTTTTTGAGCATGAGCCACCCATTCTCTTTGATTGGTCCTTGCAATAAACCTTTCTCTGCTCTAAACGCCGACATTTTTGTTTGTTTGGCCTCACTGTGAGTCAGGCACACAAACTTGGGTTTGACAGCAGTACTATGAAGATTTCAGTATTTTACTTAATCAAAAAAGTTGCCACACTCTTAGGGATTTTTCTATTTTCAAAATTATACTAGTAATACATGGAAAATACTTTCTTGCTGTAAAACATTAAGACAGCAGAGCAACCTAACAACACATCTTAGAAAACTTTCTATGTCAGTACCAACTGAACTATCTTACTCTTATCAAAGTTATATAGTATTTCTTGGTATTGGTGAGCCATAATTTATTTAATCATCCCCCTATTGATAGGCATATAAGTTTTATCCAATTATTCTCTAATAAAATCAATACTGCAATATATATCCTCCAATATTGATGATTATACTCATTTGTAGTGTTTCTTTTAGATAAATAGATAAAAGTTGATAAAAAAATGTTTGGGTGAGATTTTGAATTTTAATTAACATTTTAAAATTGTCTCTCCAAGAGATCATACCATTTCTGTACTACCACCACTAATGTATGAGAGGGTTTATTTCTTTATATATCCTACAAATGCAAATTGTTACACAACATTTTTTTTTATTCTGATGGTCTGATGGAAAATATTATGCCTAATTATTATGTTAATTTCTATTTTTCCCAATCATTAGTAATGCTGTTCACATTTTCATATGATTATTATCTATTACAGTTTTGTTTTGGTTCATATACTCTGCCCAGTTTTAAATCTGGTTGTCTCTTCTTTGGTAGATGTTTCCTATATATATCTTGGATATTAGTGTTTTGTTGGTTATATGTGCTGTAATATTTTTTAATTTTTCTAGTCTTTTAATTAGTTAATATATTGTTCATAGAACTGTGGAAAAAGAATGTCACCTGCCATATCAATAAACAAAGGACATTGGGGCCACCAAGCCATCGACTACTGCAGCCACCCTGATAAAACGACCTGAGGGGGTTCAGGATGGAGAAAAATAGGACACTGGTCCTAGATAGTTGAGGTGCATATCAAAGGAATAATTTCATTAAGCCCAGACTCTTGCATCTTCCCTTACATAGAACAGCATTAAATTCATTAACTTGAGATGTCTATTTTTTCTTTAATTAGCAGTAATCTTTTGTTGTTCTACTACTTCCTGGGTTTATTTATATTTTTTTTGCAAAAACTCCTATATATCCCGGCTCCTCCCTTACCTCCTTGGAACAGTCCCTTGGAGATATCTGAGAGGCTGTGTCCTGGGCTTAATTTCTCAGTAATGTCCCCAATAAGATATAATTCTCAACTTTTAGGTTGTGCATTTTTTTTCAGTCAACATAAGTTTAAATACTTTTATGATGTTGGGTCTCATATTTTCTCTTTCTGGTTCTTGTTTTTAGTGTTTCTTTTCCCCTCTGAAGTCATAAATATATCCTTCTATAATTTTTCTAACTTGTTAGAGTTTCGAGTTTTATGTGTAACTCTTTAAACCATCTGGAAGAAATTTTGTGTATAATGAAAGATACGAACTACTTTTTATTTGTTTGTTTTTAATGACAGACAGTTATCCAAGACTAGTCTATCCATTTCCAATGAACTTGAATGCTAGATGTTTTACAACTAAATTCCATAGTATACAGAGTTCCCTTTCTAAAATCTCTAATTCATACCTGATGTCTATGTAGATATAGTTCTGCTTTGTTATATACGTTGACTCATACAGTTTCGTTTCTTGCCTATGTTGTGATTTTTGATTGTGAGCTCATGTTCACTGGAACTCTATCTCTAGACTTTATTGAGGCCCCAGTTGAAAGTACAGTCCTCCAGAGAGGATTTATATTTTGTCCTACCAGCTATTTACCAACTTGGGTCCATTATAAATTAATATTAAAATTCCTTAATTGTTTCCTATCTATAACATAACTAAAAGTAATGGGCTCCATGCTCTGACACCATCTTCCCGCAGAGCAGTACATCATTGCTAGGGATGGAGACTGAAGATATTTAAACAATGAGTCAAAAGTATTGTGACGTGATGATGTAAAACAGGTTTGGAGGTGGTGTATCAAATTCTTCCCTGACGTTTATGAAAGGCGATGGTCTTAACAATCACTAGAGAATGATAACATACCCCCTAATAAATCTGGAATTATCTAGAATGTTACATGCTGAAATATTAGACCTAATAAACCATTAAACAGGATGAGTTTCCAACTGTGTTTGGCAAGAATTGATTATTTTTTTTTAAATAGATGACCTTCAAAAAATTGAACAACTGGCCTTTTGTCTTAGGCAATACAAAGTTATGTGTTATTCTTTAAGAATTCTGAGACCCTCTGGCTGGGACTTTGTGTACTCTTCTAATTGAGGCCTCATATAGTATTTCATCACTTTGGGAGCTGCAAATAAAGAATCATAACTGTGACAGGCAAAACTTATTCATAGAACATTATTTTAGCCCCATCCTCATATTTATAGACATGCAAAAAAAGCCAAATATAGAAATGTGTAACTCTTTGTAAATGTAACTTCACAAAGAGAAAAGTTCATGTGTTATTATGTTTTCATATTTATTATTAATAAGTTATTATTCTTATAATTCATCATAGATACTATTTATTTTAAAGGGCATGTGAAGCTGCATTAAGCAGAAATAATAAGAAATTACCTTTAAAAGTAAAATGTTTCTAATTAATTTTGATTTCAAATAAATGAGGTATTTCTAATATTAAATTGTGTGGAAAAAATACTCATTTTTTAATAAAAGTGTGTGGCTCAAAACCTGAAACTACAAATACATAAAAAACTTTATATACTTTGAAAATTGAATTTTAAAGAATTGCTAATTAGCTAATATACTTAGTGGCTTTTTTCCCACTCCCCATATCTAGGATGTCTAGAGCTTAGCATTGCCCCTAGAATGCTAGTTTTTTATTGTGGTAGAAAATAGACAAATATCCCACTCCTTCACTTTTGTAAACATTGTTAAAACATGTCAATGAACATTTTAATCAATTCTGAAAGCATAAAAATTGTCTTCCCTTTTCATTCAAACCAGCTCTTAACCTGGCAACTGAGTCTAATTAACCTCAACCTGAATTGTTTCACCCTTATTTTAGAATTGAGAACCCACTCTGGCCCCAGCTCATGGGGTATAAGGACATTCATTGAAATGACCTACTAAGCATCAAACATATGGAGGGTCCCTATTTCCCTCAAATTCCTTACTTTCAATAACCCTTCATGATTTTGCTAGATCTACCTGGAATTTCCACCCTTCCTCCTATTCCTCCCTCCCAAACATCCCTTCTTTCTCTTCTTGATCAAATCCCAATCATACTTCACAATCAGCGGGGGGGAAAAAAAAAGTAAAAGAGAAAAGGAAAAAGAAAATCAGCACTTCTACAAAGCATCTCAGGTTCAGGCACACATGGCTTCTTCTGTGTCCTTCTATGGTAGAACTGTTCATCCTTTAAAGATGATGTTTGTTTATGAACCTGCTTCCTTTCTTAAAATAAAATCACACAGGGACAGAGTGGGTCTCCACATACTCCCCAATACCAAACACAGGAGCAGGTCCGTAGTACATGTTCAGTAAACACCTGCTGAATTTATGGATTTTGCTACTGCTCACCCTCTGTGTTTGTCTGTGACTCCAAAAATAGTTCTTTAATAACTGGATTCTATCTACTTCTCAAAAATGTTTTAGAACTGCTTTTTCCTCTCTGTCTCTTCCTGCCTTTTTTCCTCCATTCTTACTTGTGTTTCTCTCTGTCCCTTTCTCTGCCTCTGTCCCTCTCCTCCTTTCTTCTTTCCTCTTCCCTTTCCCTCAAAATCACCAGCTCAAAGTAATGAGTTTCTTAGTCATGCACTAATCTTTAGTGACTAGGTTTTTTGCTTAAACCCAGCTAGGATTGCATCTTCAACACTGGTCATCAAACCTCTCCAATGTGGACCTAACACATTCATGAACCTCTAACGTTGCCTTTATTTTGAAACACTGATGGTCATCTGAGCCATGCCAACCTGGAGAGACACATGGAATCATGAACTCAGGTTAAGATGTGGGGTTCTTGTATTTCACTTTTGTACTGACATTCTAATTTCAAACCTATTAGGTAACAAAATTCTCATGTCCCTTTCCCTAGAATAAGCACTTCTGGTTCAGCTCCCATGTGTGGGCTCCAAGTCTTCAGCCAGCCCTGTGATTCTGCCTGAACTCTTTGTCTCCTATCTGGGCCTGTCCTCTGGAGATCAAAAGAGAGCAATAAATACTCCAAATGTATAAGATGTGTATTGAGGAACAAAGGGAGGAATAGTCACACACTTTGCATTGGTGACAGTGGTAAGGTGTAAGGGTTTTACTGCCATATATATCTTTCCTCTCCTTCTAGTAACTGCATAGAAACCAGCAATATAGTCAACTCAGATCATGGGGCTTGGCATCACCCAGGGAGGATTCTGCCTCAAATCTTCCTGGATATATTTGTCTTAAACACATTAAAAAATATGACTTTGCATACCCCTAGGGATGAAGAAAAAGAGAAAATATTTTATTCAAGTCTTTGCTTAAATGTCATCTTTTTGTTGTGGCTGATCCTGACCACCCCAATTAAAACTGCAATCCTTCACCAAGTGCCATCCATTCTACCCTGGTCTACATTTTCTATAGTACTTATTACCTTCTGGTATGTAATCTACTTTTTAACTATTTTTTATTGTGCATTGTGTGTTTCTCCCTGTTAGAATACAAGCTGCACAAAGGCAGGGTTTTTTCTTTTTTCTCATCTTTGTCTGTTTTATTCATGGATGTTCCCAAGCACTTAGACTAGTACCTGGCTCAAATAAACACTCAAAAAATATTTGCTGAATGAATGAATGGACAAATGAAAACAGTGCATAAAAAATATTCTCTAGGAACAGATATACATTTCTGATTCTACAATCAGAATATTTAAAAACAATATTTAGTTCTTTCCAATTGCAAGGGAGTAAGATGAATGAATGGTTTTCAAGTGGGATATTTATATTTGTTGTTCTCTTTCTTTGATGGCATCATGTTTTAAAATTAAGTATGACCATGCACCAGCTCAAAATGATTTCCTGGGATTTTGATTATTAATCAATGGAAATTTTCCAGCATTCCAAGGTGCTGATTTATAGCTACCATGTGAAAGACTTAATGAATAGACCTTTCATTACACTTTCCTCAGAATAGCAAACTCCCAGCTGCCCCTTCCAGCACAGCCCATGATTTAACTCTGGAATTTGTTTTGACTCACTGACTATAAAAGGGACTAAAAGGGCCATGTGGGAGTCATTGAAAAACTGCTGATGAAACCCACTTTAAGAAAGAGAAAAAACAACGCCAAACTGAGTAAACAGATCAAACATAGCAAATCCTTTTGATGTGACAAAAGGATTCTTCACTTTGTAAAGGACGTCACCCACCTCAGGATTATTTTAAATGGCGATTCACTAACAATATTTTTACTGATGAAATGTCTCCTGTGTGAATCAAAATAACATGGCTGTTTTTCAGGAGATTGTCTGGGGGCGTGAAAGAAGGTACGAACAGGGAAGGAAGCAAGTCTGGGAGCAGAAGTTGGTGTTGAGAGTCTAGGGTTCACCATGGTATGTCCAGAGATTAGGTTGAAAACCTGTGCCCTGAGTTTCATTAGAGAGAACACACCAGTCAGAGCAGAACAAATGGTGCTGATAGCCATCACAGGAGATGCTCTGTGACTAAATGTCTGATTTATTTACAAGCTTCCAAATGAAGCCCTTTTTTATTAAAGGAATGGTTCTGTTAATTTTAAAGCAGCCTGTTATGGCATTTCATTTAACTTTGTTGACCTTAGGATTTTAGAGAATGGGTTGTTTCCTGACCTGAGAGGATTCATATTCCCAAGACAATTAAGCTCTAGAAAAGATGTTATAGAAAAACGCATAGCCTCACAGTAGATATTTCTGTTCCTATGATAAACCATTGTTTTTTAGTGTGTTGAGAAGGGAACACAGGTGAAACTATGTTTCTCTTAATTTTGTCAGTAGGAAATACTGCACAGAAGAGACTGTCACTAGATCTCGAAGACAGTCTTTTTACTATGTGGATTATTGCTGCTTACTTGTTTATTTTGCTGACACAAATTTTCTTTACATTTACCCACATATATTTTAAGAAGGATAAATTTGCAGAGACGGGGTAACTTAAAATGAATAACTATCGTCTGGATCCCTTCCTATGTGAAAGGTAGACAATGAGTTTCTTGGAGAAATGACATCTACTAAAACTATAATGTCCAAAAGAGTGACTACTTGTATTTAAGTTAATTAAAATGCAATAAAATTCACAATAAGTTGCTCAGTCTCACCAGCTACTTTTGAAATGCTTAATTGACATCAGTGGTTATTGGCTAGTAGTGTTATCACATTGGACAGCATACACGTGGATCAATTTTATATCATAAAAAACACTACTCTAAAATGCCTAATTTTAAACAACAGATGAGATATGTAAATAATAATCACACACACACAAATATATATAGTGCACCTACATCTATACTGTAGAAACATTAATAATTGAAAGGATTCCACCACTTAAAGAGCAGTATAAAATTTGAAAAAACAGAACACTCAGTTTGTTTGTAAAATCTGTCAGAGAAGATGAATGGCCATTATAAGAATAAAGAATGAATTTAGTTTTAATGGAGCATAATAAAAAGAGAAATACAGCAGGTCATTTCTAAGGTTTATCACAAAAGCCTTGAAAAAGTGACTTTGAATGTATATTTTATCTGTTAGCATTTTACATGTTGATGACTTAGAAAATTAATATTAAAATTATGGTTTAGAGAATAAAAGTGAAAAGCAGGTAATTGTCATATAAAAAAATCCCAAGTAATTTAAACTTGATGAACATTACCCAATCACCTGTGATATTTGAAGCATCCCTTGGACCAGAATTTTTCAGCAGAAAAAGTAGATGTTTTACACTATGTACAGGTGGATCAAACCTAAGTAGATCAAACCACGTAAATCGGTACCTAAGGCTCTCAATATTCACTTTCCAACTTATCGGCTTTTAAATTTCTAAAGGAAATTCCACAAATCAGATTTTTTATATCCCTACGATACTTCCATCAAAACCATTTGTATAAATTTACTTTTTTCTCATACCTATCACATCATCCAAATTTGTCAAATTATGGATTTATCATGCTTGATGTTTAATTTCAAATGAGCCATGTCTTCCTAGAATCATTGGAACAATTAACTGCTAGAGTACATACCACAGAAAATGTGAATGGAATGCACTAATGTGTACACACAGCACCGTGTTTTATTTGACACCAGTAGATCAGTGAGGAAATCTTAGCAAACCTAAGAAAAGGGTGGTAAGAGTAATTAAACACAACGTGGGATGGCTCATCAAACATAGAAAGGAGTCTGGGGAAATCCCAGTGTCTTTCTGTGCTGCTCCCTGGGACCTGCAGTTGAGGATAAGGGGCCTGAACTAATCCATCAGGCATCTCTATTCCTGAGTCCTGAGATGGGACTATCAATTTACATTGATTTTACTAAATTCTAACAATGCAGGACATTAGGTAGCTACATTTTAATGATCTATTGTTAGTTTATTTTTTAAATTCTACTGTTTATGAAAGAGCTATAAATAAATAATACCTTCCAGTATGAATGCTTGAGGCTACTTAAGAGGTTTAACTAATATTCGAGGCCATTATAGTCACTCATATAATTGTATAAACTCTGACATCTTTCAGTTATCACATTTTATTCAGACACTTGTATTTATCTTCTTGGAAAAAATTCTATCTCTTTGCAGCAGAACGACAACATCAATATACTCTTTGGTTGTGTAGGTTTTGTCAAGATTATAAATTAACTCTAAGTATTAAAAGGGCTTATGATCACTCCATCAGAGAGAAAAATTTTGGGCACCATGGAAGAATTAAAAGGATCCCATAATGGGGCTTCCCTGGTGGCACAGTGGTCAAGAATCTGCCTGCCAATGCAGGGGACACGGGTTTGAGCCCTGGTCCAGGAAGATCCCACATGTCTCAGAGCAACTAAGCACATGTGCCACAACTACTGAGCCTGCACTCTAGAGCATGCGTACCACAACTACTGAAGCCCGCATGCCTAGAGCCTGTGCTCTGCAACAAGAGAAGCCACCGCAGTGAGAAGCCCGCACACCGCAACGAAGAGTAGTCCCCGTTCGCTGCAACTAGAGAAAGCCCGCATGCAGCAACAAAGACCCAACGCAGCCAAAAATAAATAAATAAAATAAATAAATTTATAAAAAAGAAAAAAAGGATCCTATAATGAAAGAAGTTTCTCTTTTAAAAAGCAGTGAAGCATAGGGATTAGAGTTCTTGGGCAATGTGCAGATAAAATAAAAATGAAGTTGGTTGCTATCATCATCCTTAGTGCAATTTCCCTACAATGGTTTTTTTCAGTATACCTGGAAATTTAAATCTGTGATCACTCTTAAATTTGTCATATCTTTTTTAAAAAATATACATCTTTATTGGATTATAATTGCTTCACAATACCGTGTTAGTTTCTGTTGCACAACAAAGCGAATCAGACATATGCATACACCTGTCCCCATATCCCCTTCCTCCTGAGGCTCCCTCCCATCCTCCCTATCCCAGCCCTCTAGGTCATCACAAAGCACCGATCTCCCTTTGCTATGCTGCGGCTTCCCACCAGCCAACTACTTTACATTCGGTAGTGTATGTATGTGGATGCTACTCTCACTTTGCCCCAGCTTCACCGCCCCACCCCATGCAATCAAGTCCATTCTCTATGTCTACCTCTTTATTCCGGCCTGCAACTAGGTTCATCAGTATCATTTTTGTTTTTTAAATTCCATATATATGCATTAGCATACAGTATTGGTTTTTCTCCTTCTGACTTATTTCACTCTGTATGACAGACTCTATGTCCATCCACCTCACTACAAATAACTCAATTCCATTCCTTTTTATGCCTGAGTAATATTTCGTTGTATATGTGTGTCACATCTTATTTATCCATTCATCTGTCGGTGGACATTTAAGTTGCTTCCATGTCCTGGCTATTGTAAATACCGCTGCAATGAACATTGTGGTGCATGTCTCTTTTTGAATTATGGTTTTCTCAGGGTATATGCCCAGTAGTGGGATTGCTGGGTCATATGGTAGTTCTATTTTTAGCTTTTTAAGGAACCTCCATACTGTTCTCCATAGTGGTTGTATCAATTTACATTCCCACCAACAGGGCAAGAGGATTCCCTTTTCACCACACCCTTTCCAGCATTTATTGTTTCTAGCTTTTTTGATAATGGCCATTCTGACCGGTATGAGGTGATACCTCATTGTAGTTTTGATTTGCATTTCTCTAATAATTAGTGATGTTGAGTATCTCTTCATGTGCCTCTTGGCCATCTGTATGTCCTCCTTGGTGAAATGTCTATTTAGGTCTTCCACCCATTTTTTAACTGGATTGTTTGTTTTTTTGATATTGAGCTCCATGAGCTGTTTGTATATTTTGGAGATTAATCCTTTGTCTGTTGTTTCATTTGCAAATATTATCTCCCATTCTGAGGGTTGTCTTTTTCTCTTGTTTATGGTTTCCTTTGCTGTTCAAAAGCTTTTAAGTTTCATTAGGTCCCATTTGTTATTTTTGTTTTTATTTTTGTTACTCTAGGAGGTGGGTCAAAAAAGATCTTGCTGTGGTTTATGTCAAAGAATGTTTTTCCTATGTCTTCCTCTAAAAGTTTTATAGTGTCTGGTCTTACATTTAAGTCTTTAATCCACTTGGAGTCTATTTTTGTATATGGTGTTAGGTAGTGTTCTAATTTCATTCTTTTACATATAGCTGTCCAGTTTTCCCAGCACCACTTATTGAAGAGGCTGTCTTTTCTCCATTGTGTGTTCTTGCTGCCTTTGTCATAAATTAGGTGTCCATATGTGTATGGGTTTATCTCTGGGCATTCTATCCTGTACCATTGATCTATATATATTTTTTTGTGCCAGGACCATACTGTTTTGATTACTGTAGCTTTGTGATATAGTTTGAAGTCGGGGAGCCTGATTCCTCCAACTCCGTTTTTCTTTATCAAGATTGCTTTGGCTATTCAGGGTCTTTTGTGTTTCCATACGAATTGTAAGATTTTTTTGTTCTAATTCTGTGAAGAATGCCATTGGTAGTTTGATAGGGATTGCACTGAATCTGTAGATTGCTTTGGGTAGTATAGTCATTTTCACAATATTGATTCTTCCAATCCAAGTACATGGTATATTTCTCCATCTGTTTATGTCATCTTTGATTTCTTTCATCAGTGTTTTATACTTTTCTGAGTATGTCTTTTGCCTCCTTAGGCAGGTTTATTCCTAGGTATTTTATTCTTTTTGTTGCAATGGTAATTGGGAGTGTTTCCTTAATTTCTCTTTCAGATTTTTCATCATTAGTGTATAAGAAGGCAAGAGATTTCTGTGCATTAATTTTGTATCCTGCAACCTTACCAAATTCATTGATTTCTAGTAGTTCTAGTAGTTTTCTGGTGGCATCTTTAGGATTTTCTATGTATAGTATCATGTTATCTGCAAAAAGTGACAGTTTTACTTCTTCTTTTCCAATTTGTATTCCTTTTATTTCTTTTTCTTCTCTGATTTCTATGGCTAGGACTTCCAAAACTATGTTGAATAAGAGTGGCGAGAGTGGACATCCTTGTCTTGTTCCTGATCCTAATGGAAATGTTTTCAGTTTTTCACCATTGAGTATGATGCTTGCTGCGGGTTTGTCATATATGGCCTTTATTATGTTGAGGTAGGTTCCCTCGATGCCCACTTTCTGGAGAGTGTTTATCATAAATGGGTGTGGAATTTTGTCAAAAGCTTTTTCTGCATCTATTGAGATGATCATATGGTTTTTATTCCTTAATTTGTTAATGTGGTGTATCACAATGATTGATTTGTGTATATTGATGAAGCCTTGTGTCCCTGGGATAAATCCCACCTGATCATGGTGTATGATTCTTTTAATGTGCTGTTGGAGTCGATTTGCTAGTATTTTGTTCAGGATTTTTGTATCTATGTTCATCAGTGATATTGGTCTATAATTTTCTTTTTTGTGATATCTTTTTCTGGTTTTGGTATCAGAGTGGTGGTGGCTTTGTAGAATGAATTTGGGAGTGTTTCTCCCTCTGCAATTTTTTGGAAGAGTTTGAGAAGGATCGGTGTTAGCTCTTCTCTAAATGTTTGATAGAATTCTCCTGTGAAGCCATCTGGTCCTGGAGTTTTGTTTGTTGGAAGATTTCTAATTACGGTTTCAATATCATTACTTGTGATAGGTCTGTTTATATTTTCTAATTCTTTCCGTTCAGTCTTGGAAAATTGTACCTTTCCAAGAATTTGTCCATTTCTTCATGGTTGTCCATTTTATTGGCATATAGTTGTTTGTAGTAGTCTCTTATAATCCTTTGTATTTCTGCAATGTCAGTTGTGATTTCTCCCTTTTCATTTCTAATTTTATTGATTTGCATCCACTCCCTTTTTTTCTTGATGAGTCTGGCTAAGAGTTTATCAATTATGTTTATCTTCTCATAGAACCAGCTTTTAGTTTTATTGATCTTTGCTATTGTTTTCTTCATTTCTATTTCATTTATTTCTGCTCTGATCTTTATGATTTCTATCCTTCTACCGACTTTGGGTTTCTTTGCTCTTCTTTCTCGATTTGTTTTAAGTGTAGGGTTAGATTGTTTATTTGAGATTTTTCTTGTTTCTTGAGGTGAGATTGAATTGCTATAAACTTCCCTCTTAGAATTGCTTTTGCTGCGTCCCATAGGTTTTGGGTCATCGTGTTTTTGTTGTCATTTGTTTCTATGTATTTTTTTATTTCTTCTTTGATTTCTTCAGTGATCTCTTGGTTATTTAGTAGCATACTGTTTAGCCTCTATGTGTTTGTGTTTTTTTACTGTTTTTTCCTGTAATTGATTTCCAATCTCATAGTGTTGTGGTCAGAAAAGATGCATGATACGATTTCAATTTTCTTAAAATTACCAAGGCTTGACTTGTGACCCAAGATGTGATCTATCCCGGAGAATGTTCCATGTGCACTTGAGAAGAAAGTGTATTCTGCCACTTTTGGGTGGACTGTTCTATAAATATCAATTAGATCCATGTGGTCTATTGTGTCATTTAAAGCTTGTGTTTCCTTATTTATTTTCTGTTTGCATGATCTGTCCATTGGTGTAAGTGGGGTGTTAAATTCCCCTACTATTATTGTGTTACTGTTGATTTCTCCTTTCATTGTTGTTAGCATTTTCCTTATGTATTGAAGTGCTCCTATGTTGGGTGCATAACATTTATAATTGTTATATCTTCTTCTTGGATTGAACCTTTGATCATTATATCCTGTCCCTCCTTATCTCTTGTAATAATCTTTATTTTAAAGCCCATTTTATCTTATATAAGTATTGCTACTCCAGCTTTCTTTTGATTTCCATTTGCATGGAATACCTTTTTCCATCCCTTCACTTTCAGTCTGTATGTGTCCCTAGGTCTGAAGTGGGTCTCTTGTAGACAGCATATATATGGGTCTTGTTTTTGTATCCATTCAACCAGTCTGTGTCTTTTGGTTGGGGCATTTAATACATTTACATTCAAGGTTATTATCGATATGTATGTTCCTATTACCATTTTCTTAATTGTTCTGGGTTTGTTTTTGTGGGTCGTTTTCTTCTCTTGTGTTTCCTGCTTAGAGAAGTTTCTGTAGCCTTTGTTGTAAAGCTGGTTTGGTGGTGCTGAATTCTCTTAGCTTTTGCTTGTCTGAAAAGCTTTTGACTTCTCCATAGGATCTGAATGAGATCCTTGCTGGGTAGAGTCATCTTGGTTGTAGTTTTTTCTCTTTCATCACTTTAAGTATATCCTGCCACTCCCTTCTGGCCTGCAGAGTTTCTGCTGAAAAATCAGCTGATAACCTTATGGGGATTCCTTTGTATGTTATTTTTTGTTTTTCTCTTGCTGCTTTTAATATTTTTTCTTTGAATTTAATTTTTGTTAGTTTGATTAATACGTGTCTTGTTGTATTTTTCCTAGGGTTTATCCTGTATAGTACTCTCTGTGCTTCCTGGACTTGGGTGACTATTTTCTTTCCCATGTTAGGGAAGTTTTCCACTATAATCTCTTCAAATACTTTCTCAGACCCTTTCTTTTTCTCTTCTTCTTCTGGGATCCCTATAATTCGAATGTTGTTTTATTTATTGCTGTCCCAGAGGTCTCTGAGATGTCTTCAATTCTTTTCATTCTTTTTTATTTATTCTGCTCCTTGGCAGTTATTTCCACCATTTTGTCTTCCAGCTCACTTATTCGTTCTTCCATCTCCATAATTCTGTTATTGATTCCTTCTAGTGTATTTTTCATTTCTGTTATTGTGTTGTTCATCTCTGTTTGTTTGTTTAGTTCTTCTAGATTCTTGTTAAAC
Source organism: Eubalaena glacialis (assembly GCF_028564815.1). Lineage (NCBI taxonomy): Eukaryota > Metazoa > Chordata > Mammalia > Artiodactyla > Balaenidae > Eubalaena > Eubalaena glacialis. Next base: position 175,096,270 of record NC_083716.1, on the reverse strand, counting down.
ATTTCTTGTATTTTCTCAATCTGTGCTTCCATTCTATTTCTGAGATTCTGGATCATTGTTACTATCATTACTCTGAATTCTTTTTCAGGTAGATTACCTATATCCTCTTTATTTATTTGGTCTTGCAGGTTTTTACCTTGCTCCTTCATCTGTGACATATTTTTTTGCCTTTTTTTTTTTTTTTATATGATTGGGATTGTGTTCCTGTTTTACTGGTTGTTTGGCCTGAGGCTTCCTACACTGGAATTTGTAGGCTATTGGTAGAGCTGGGTCTTGGTGCTGAGATGAGGAACTCTGTGAGACCACACTCTGATGAATATTCCCTGGATTCTGAGGTTCTCTGTTAATCCAGTGTTTTGGACTTGGAGCTCCCACTGTAGGAGCTTCCACCCGACCCCAGGCTCGTGAATCAAGATCCCACAAACCACGCAGGGCAGCAAAAAAAACCAAAAAGAGAACAATAGCAAAGTAAAAAATAAAATTAGACTAGGAACTAACAGATATGTTAGAAAGAATGTAAAAATAAAAATATAGATGAATCAACAGCCAGAAGGTACAACAGTACCACAGTAGTAAAAAAGAGGGGGAAGGAAAAAAAGAAAAGGGCAGGGTGGGGGGGTAAGGGGGTGGGAGGGGGAAGGACTTGGCTATGGAGAGTGGGGTCTAAGCAAGAGCGAGGTTTGGGCGGTGAGTAGGGCCAATGCTCAGGACCCACAGGGCTGGAAAGGCCCTAGGGGCTATAGGGGGTGGGGCTTAGACTCAAGGAACAGAAGGGGCCCAGGCTTGCCCCCCACCCCTGGTCTCAGAGGGCAGGGGACCTCACCTGGGAGCCCAGCAGGCTTCCTGGGCTCATGTGGGCGGGGCAAACACCATCCTCACTTCTGCTCCTCTGGTCTGGGGTCTGGGAGGGCCCCTCCTGCCTGCCTCTCCTGTTCTCCCTTAGGCCTCCCTCCTATGCCCCCAAGGACCCACGTGACCTGGAGGCAGATTTGGAGGGCAGGGGATTGGCCTGGGAGCTCAGCAGGCTCCCCAGGCTGAGTGGGCGGGGCAATCACCCTCCGCTCTTCTCTTGCTCCTCCCGCAGGGCCCCTCCCACCTGCCTCTCCTGTTCTCCCCTCGGCCTCCCTCCTATGCCCCCAGGACCCACGCAGCCTGGAGGGGGCTTTGGAGGGGTGGGAACTGGATTGGGAGCTCAGCAGGCTCCCCAGCCTGAGTGGGCCAGGCGATTGCCCTCCGCTCCTCTCCTGCTCTTCCTGGAGAGTCCCTCCCACTTGCCTCTGCTGACCTCCCTGGCCTCAGGGGCGTGGATCTTGTCTGACCTCCACTTCTCTTCCCCCTTCGGTCCCCCTACATCCTACCAGTTCACTCTGGGGTTCCTCCTGTCTCCTTGGGGATCAGATTTCCCCACCAGCGGCCGGCAGGCACCCTAGTTGTGGGGAGACGCTAACTCCGCGTCTTCCCACACCGCCATCTTGACTCCTCCCCTCTAAGTCATATCTTGATACTAAATTATAGCTGCTCTCCAAGACTACCTTTTCTAAGCTTGTAAAGTAAAGAGACTTTTAAGAAGCTTTGCAAGGAAACCAAAGAAAACACAGGACAGGAGAAGCAGGGTGAGATGAGTGTTGTTTATCTCATGTAACTTGAATCAGTTTGCCTACCTCAGATACACTTCCCTGTGCTAAGATCTCCACAGGCCAGCATCATCAGAACATAAATCTTTCCCTAAAGCTTCCCTATTTTTGGCCTCTGCTAATCTAATTCTTTTCCATTCAGCCAAGTGAACACAAAGTTTAATCACTAAGCCAGAAATATGTGGAGTAAATTCTTCAAGACTGATACTAATCCTATTAGGATATCAATTGGGCATACCAAAATTAATTGAAAATGAAAAAGAGACATTGAGATTCTAATTTGAAGGTATTTAGAAATCCACGCTTGGCCCATCCTTAGAAAACTCCCCTTTATTCTTTCCACATCACCTCCCACTCCAAATTACATACTTAAACCAATTGGAAACAGAATGGGCTAAATCATATGTAAATCATTCTGAGGTTCAGTCTGTATCATAGAGTATAGCTTCTCAAACTTTGACGTGCACACGAATCATTGGAGGATCTTGTTAACATGCTGATTCTGATTCAGTAGGACTGGTGAGGGGCCCAAGGTTCTGCATTTCTAATATGCCTCCAGGTGATGCTCCTGGTCTGATTCACAGAAGACAGTTTGAATAGCAAAGTTTTAAAGTAGAGTATCATTTGCTTTCCAAAATTGTGACCTGTCTGTCATATTCCAAAGACTATTCCACATTGCTCGTGTTGACTGGTAACTTGATAGTTGGCTATATATAAATATATATATCAAAGAATGTCCTAAAAGTTGTACTAATTATGATCTTTAACAAACATCACAAATACTATAATATGCATTACTTGGCTAAAATGGAAAAACCCAGAATGTGACTAATCAGAAATGATAAATGATATCTGTATTTTATAATAAATTATTTATATTTTGCACTTCTGTCATAGTTGAAATTATATTGATAGTGTAATTTCTAACATATGAGCTAGTGACTTTTTAATGACATTTGTAAAACATTAATCAAATTTAAGAGGTTTTCCCTTAAATTATGACACTCTCATGTCACTTTTTATTCTGAATTCATTAAGCACATTAAGTTTAATTGTCTGAAAAAGAGATGCTGAAGGCATTAAATTTTTTTTTTTTGCCATTGACAATTACTTATATTTTATCCTTTTATTTCCCATAGACAGAGAGACAAATATGTTTTCCTTTCTTTCACAAAAGGAAAAGTCAAATGACGGTCAAATGCATTGCTCCAAAAGCCTAATACAGAAAATGCTTATTGTATTGATTTATAATTAATTCAAATATATTTTACTTTTAAAAATTAAAGCAAATATGATATAGAGAGAAGTATTTAAATATACCTTCCTTTTTTTCCCCTGAATTGTGTTTCTTGAGCTATTCCTTCCCAATTTTTAAACAAAACTTTTAAAGATTTTATTTACTAACCACTCATGCTGTATAACATATAATCTCAAAAAATCACATCAAAATATTATGCTAACCTTCAAAGATGTGGCTGTGACCACTTTCAGGTGACATCTTGTCAAAAGGTGTTTCCTCACCTTTCTTGTCTGAATCTTTCACAGAATCATCGGACTGGCTCCCAGGCTGACTCTTAAATGTTGGTGAACACAAATTTCTCTCAATTTTCACTTCCTGTTAGAAGACATTAAAGGGATGTGTGTTAAAAGCTATCAGTGGGAAACAGATGTGGTTTTTAGGGGGTTTAGAAGGCGGGAGTGAGTGAGGGAGGAGGTTTCTATGAGTGATGCTTTCCAATATGCTTCGGGTAAAATGTTGATAACTTAGCCAAGAACGGCAAACACATATCTGACGTTTAGTTTACTTTTCTGCCACTGGTTCCACTTCTGAATTAGCTTTTCTTTCATGTGACTTTTTTTGCTCTCATAAAAGAGAGAAAGTGGAAATAAGAGTCGAAATACAACATAATATACGTTAATAGATGCAACTTCCTAAGGCCTGAGAAATGTCCATAAGAGATTTCAAAAAATAGCTATATATCAACATTATATGCTTAAGACAGAAGGAAATGAGTTCTTCTTTAATGTCATGCTCATCCTATAGTGATAATCTTAGTAATTACAGAGCTCCCAAACCTATTCAGCTACCATACAAAAGTACAGTTTGGCAGTTCACAGAGATTGTGAAATTACTTCTTTGAGACAGTAATTCAAAATTGGAGAGAGAAAAGTTTCCCAATGGAAAAAAGTATAAAGGATATTTTGAATACAGGGAGTCTAGTGTTCCTTATTTTATAAATTAATACAATCCGATAAAAGAAACCAAGTCAATCAGACTAATTATTTTGAATAAAAAATTGTGAAAAATAAGTAAATTAGCCAAGACAGCTTGAGAAGCAAAGTGTATTTTTTTTTAAATTAAGTAATACATTGAAAAAGGTTTTAATAGCTACTCACAAGTTTTATATTTTTGTACACGAGGTAGTATTTTCTAAACAACAACCGTTAAGACAAAGATGTGATAAATTGCTCTTCACTTTTGTTACATTTTAAATACACTAGCATGAATGAGTCAAGTTTGAGAGACAGCTAAAAACTCTAAAACATTTCTTAGAGTAGGTATATTTCCTGTATCTATGATATGGTTAGAAAGGCAATGCTTTCAGATAAATAACCTCTTAACTTCTTAGCATGTTTATGTTCTCTAATTTTGACACACAGAATATATATATATATATATACAGATACTACATACATAATATATATACTACATATATACAATATATAATTAGAAAATATTGGAATGTGTTTAATCATCTCATCTTTAAATGTCCCCCACCCCCCCAGTATATGATATATACTATCTTCTTTACTGTGAATGTTTAACTGGAACTAAAAACATTTACAGGAGTAAAACAAAGGAAAAGAAGTTTCTATTTTTTTCAAGGCATTGCCTTTAACATTTGTGTTTCTAACTATTAGCAAAAACCCAAAGGTTCATAACAGCAGTTTGCTTTATGTTGTCAAGACACAGTGTCAGACAAGCCACGGCATGTGGCGTGAGCTCCTGAGCTAGTGGACGAGCACAGAATTCTCAACTCAGTTCAGTCTGGTGTCCTCTCCCACTGTCACATGAAGTGACTCTATGAAATGGATGTGATATGCTTATTTGCTCTTGTTTCAGCAATTTAATCCAACTCCTAGCATTGGCAAAAATAAACTAAGTTAAATAAAGAAAAAATCAAGATGCCTAAAAAAGTAGTGATTCTTGTTCAGAAAATTTTTGTTTTGACAAAGGGAGGAATGCTGAACATTGTCCACGAACTTGATAGATAATGTGAAAGTATCATCTCTCTGTTTCATATAGAAACATGAAATGTGATTTGGTGAAATCATTTAAGCAAATTTCAGGCAGTGATGACACTAACTTATGCTATCTTGATATTCTCAACTCCGAATTCACAACTATCAAAAGTACATCACATATTGAGGCAGTAAGGGACCCCGCAGACAATCCACAAATGAAAATAGTAGACCCATTTCTACTCTTTGATCATCAGATCCAAGTCAGTCTGTGGCAAGTTCCTTAGCACCCTGGCAAGTGGTAAGTAGGGGTCTGTGTAGAAAAGAACTTCTTAGATAAGGCTGAATTAAGCTATCTCTAATCAAAGCAATGATCTGCTTTAAAATCTTTTAATCTGTTTTATGCACTGTGCTTCTACAAAAGATTTACTCTGATTGAAAACCTACAGGCTTAAACAAATGCACTCAACACCAGTTTATAGGGGAAAAACACCACAGCTTTTGATTATGAGAAACTTGGATTCAAGCCTTCCCTTCACTACTTATTAGTTGCATGACTTTCTTCAGGTCACTTGATATATCTGGGACTAAGTTTTCTCATATGTTATAGGAAGAGATTTAGTCACTGAACATCTAACATCCAACAATCAACCATTTGTAGTGCAATTTCATTTGAAATTAAATAAAACAAAATAAAGTATTATGATTCATCTGTTGTAGCTTCCAGTCTAGTGAGGGAGACAAAGTGTAGTAAAGCACATAAATAAATGTAAATACGCAACTATGTACAGATTACAAAGGAGAGATACATACACTCTGAGCACCTAAAATAGAGGAATTAGCCTAGTGAGGAAAGTCATAAAAAGCCACCCTGGGGAAAAGATCTTCAGCTGATATCTGAAGGATAAATATCCTACTTTGACAAAATCTACTCTAGAGGTAGGCTGAGCTTTTCACACTGCAGACCTGATTCTGTCATGTGTGCAAATGTACACACACACACACACACACACACAAATTGCTGAAAATTCTTCAGTAACTCCTCACTCAGCTAAGACCATAATAGTTTGTATGTCCCTCCACTGGCACCACTGACATTTTGAACCAGATAACTCTCTGTTGTGAAGGGCCTATTCTGTACATTGTAGGATGTTTAGCAGACTTCCTCCTTTTTGCCCGCTAGATGCTAGCAGTAACGTTGCCCCCTAGCTGTGACCATTAAAGTGTGTTCAGACATTGTCAAATCTCCGGTGGGGAGCAAAGTCACCCTTGGTTGAGAGCCACTGCTCAAGAGTTGGATGGACTGGAGGAAGGTCAATATATACATGAGAAGATCAATTATGAGAGTACGGTAGTGCTCCAGGCAAGCGATGACAAAGAGTGGTGATGGAAATAAAGAGAAATGAACTAAGTTGAAAGCTATTTAGGATGTAAAACTGACAAGACTAGATAATGGATTGAATCTGAGGTTTGAGAAAGAGAGAATTTCATTTTTCTTTCTGGCGTACACAACTAACTGAGTTGTGGTATGATTAAATAATGTCAGAGCACCAGAAGAAGCCTGATTTGGGAGAAAGGACAGACCATAAATTGGGTACCAAGATGTTCAAAAGACATTGGATTGGTAGCCCTGGAGCTCAGTGGAGAGGTCTTAACTGAACAAGTAATTTGTGAGTCATCTGAGTTATAGTGGTTGGTAATTGAAACAGTAGGTGTGAATGAAGTTGCTTCAAGTGTGATGAGGAAAACGTCCAGAGCCAAGCCTTGAAAAATGCTGACATTTAATATGATGGCAGAGGAGCAAAAGCAGACAAGAAGAAGGATGGAAGAAAATTAGAAGCGAAGAATATTGTTAACAATATTTAATTCTTACTGAGAGTATAAATTAGACAGGAACTTAAATATAATATATCCTTTGAGTTTAGCAACATGCATATAAACTGTAGAGCAAAACTGTTTTGGTGGAAGTAAAAAGACTGGAAGGCAGATCGAACTGGTGAAGGGTTGACTGAGAGATAGCGGGTGAAGATAATCTCTTGAATAGTTTAGTGTTGAAGTGAAGGGGAGAAATAGAGCAGTAACTTGAGAGATGTGTTTTGCTTATTTTTGTGGTAAAGAGAGAGACTTGCATATGTTGAAAAGTCAATTGAAGGGATTAGTGAGTTGGAGAGGTTGGCTGTGCTGAGGAGAGAAGGAAAAATCAATGATGTAAAATCCCTGAGAGGGACAAGAAGATGGCACCCAAAGCGCGGAATCAAATATAACACAAAGATAGGAGAACATAAAGCATTCTGGTACATAAAGCATTCTGGTTGTCACTGATGGGAAGCAAGGTGAAGTTACCATAGATATAGGTGATTTGTATGCTTGGTAGCTTGAAGACAAGAACATCCCAATCTGAAATTGTCTGTTTTCTCTGTTAGGATGTGAGGTCTGAAGAAAGTGGGAGGAGTATTGGGAAGACAATGAAGAAAGTTTAATTTCATTGTGGTGGGGTATGGGAAGTGAGATGAGCAGACAGAGATGGCCATGCCTGATGCAGCACTGGGTGCCCATTTGAGGTTAGTAATATCAAGTTTACAGGGCTATTGTTAGGTGTTATTGAGTGAATTTGTCTGAAATTTCTCCTCAGTTCTACTTTAGACAATGAGAAAGTGGATAGCTGCTGACTTCAGCCAGATAGAGGTTTTGTGAGGAAAAAATAAAAAGAAAATGGGTATTGTCTAAGGTGTGGGAGGGGAGAGGTATTAGGGAATTTATGTTACCATCAAGAGAAAGAAGAGAGTGATTGAAATGATACACCACGGCATGCAAGATGGATCGAAAGGGAAGAAAGTAAAGGAACGGTGGATCAGAAGACAGAAAAAGGATCCACAAACTCACTCTTGGTGAGTTTAAAGAACACTTGTATGCACTGTGAATACTTGGCAAAGCAAATTGGAATGAAAGGCGAATGAGCTGTTTGCTTTACTGATTTGGGAAGTAGAACAGTTACAGTTGCTAGGATCCAGCTGTGACCATGAAAATGGAAGCTAAAGTGGAGTAGAGGAGAAAGTTGTTAAGAGGAAAGCTAGGAACTCAGAAGCTATGATATCTCAGGTTAATGGAAGGGCTTGGAAGGCTGAGAAAGACTGTAAGTTAAGTCTCAGCCTCCCTTATAAGCAAGGGAAGCTTAACTGAAATTTAATAAATAACAGTGATGAAGGGGGACAAGACGGTACACCTGACTGCCGTGAGCCTCAGATGATCACAGTTTTTAACAAGAGGGTGGGAGAGGAGTGGCCAGAAAGAACAATGGCCTCAAAATACACAAGGAGGATTCAAGGATGATGGTTTTTCAAGGGCGAGTCATGCTTCTGTTAAGGCAAGAAGGTAGAGAAAGCATTTGTGGAAGAGGTTGAGGGTAGAGAGGAGGTTGCTGATGATGGACAGGGAGCCCCAGAAGCACCGGTGGAAGCTCTGGTTTAAATAATATCCAAATAAATAAAATCTCTCAATAATGTTTATAATCTTTTCTAGCTTTAAAACACCTTGAAACCAGGAAAGACATGGAAAATAGGAGAAATTCAAGCTTAAAAGAGAATGAAAACCTTTTTTTTGTTGTTTACATACATTTATTTCTTTAACATGATATATAATTATTATCTTAGAAGATAAAATATGTATATTTAAAAATGTCAGAATGGAAAATGCCAACTTTTAATCGCAATCTAGCATCTACTCCCCAAGAGAACATGGAGCTATATAAGATCACCTAAAATGGTCAGAACATCTTCCCAGGCATTTCAAAGGAAAGTGGTTTGCCTTATGACTTTGTATTTTTTCTTCTCAGTATGGATTCATGAGTGAAGAGGTCACTGAGGTGGGAGGGGGTGGAAGGTGAGCAGGGACTAATAAAATGAGAATGTTTGGACTTGTCTATATTTAAAGTGCTGAGCTAGCTCATGTACATTCCCGACTCAGTGGGTTCTTGCCTTTAGAGAAATAAAAAGGAAGTTTTATGCCGACATAAAGGAAAGGCCAGAAAGAAAGGGAAATTATCAAAATACAAGAGACAAGTGAAGAAACCTCCTCATGATGAATTCTGCTGACTTGAGGGAAAAGGAGAACTCCAATCATGGCTTGAAGACTTCATGAATGAACAATTCTCCTGAAGGTTTATAATCCCTTTTTCCCAACCCCTTTCCTGGAAGGTTTTACCTCCTCCCTCTGTGTATTTTTTCTTCTTTAATTAATTAATTAATTAATTAATTTATTTATTTTTGGCTGTGTTGGGTCTTTACTGCTGTGCGCAGGCTTTCTCTAGTTGCGCCAGCGGGGGCTACTCTTTGTTGCGGTGCGTGGGCTTCTCATTGTCGTGGCTTCTCTTGTTGCGGAGCACGGGCTCTAGGTGCGCGGACTTCAGTAGTTGTGGCATGTGGGCTCAGTAGTTGTGGCTCCCGGGCTCTAGAGTGCAGGCTCAGTAGTTGTGGCACACGGGCTTAGTTGCTCCGCAGCACGTGGGATCTTCCCCGGCCAGGGCTCGAACCCGTGTCCCTTGCATTGGCAGGCAGATTCTTAACCACTGTGCCACCAGGGAAGCCCTCCTCTGTGTATTAAAAATATCATTTCCCTCGTAACACAACTCAGTGCAGCCTTCTCTATGAAGTCCCTTCAATCATTCCATTCCACAAGCATCTTTCATCCATTCAACATACTTTTGAACTTTTAATATGTCTCAAGCACTGTTCTAGGCACTGTGAATACAAAGATGATTAAGATGCAGGTTGGGTCCTCAAGAAGCTCATAGTCTAGTGACAGAGAAAGTACATCAATTGACCCTTGTAACACAAAAAAGAGTGTGTAATGATAAGGAAATGCAGGCATCCTGGACACACGGAGGGAAATTTCTTTAAGATGTGGTCAGAGCGAGTTTCCTAAAAAAGGTTATGTCAGAGCTGATTCATGGGCTGAAGTTGAATTCCGTCCTGTAGGTAACAGGAATCCTTGAAAGTGAATGAAATAGGGGTAACAAGATTAAATTCATACTTTAGATAGATATCTGTCAAGTATATGAAAAATATATAATAATGGAATAAGATGACAATATCTTATATAGTAAGTATAATAAGGAGCTTATTAAAATTTCCATTTGAGGGACAGAACAAGCCTACAACAGACTAGTGAGAAGGGGAGTAGAAAGAGAGCACATTAAAAAGGTATAATATTTATGCATAAAATTAGTAATTTGTAGGATAAAGGTAGTAGAGGAGTGAATGAAGTCTAGCATAACTCATAGATATTCTAATTTGGATGGTTATATAAAATTAATAAAACAGGATGAATTTCTTTTCCAAACCCAAAGAAGTTAAGGCCAATATCAGGGTTCCTTCCGGACCCACCACAAAAAGTGAGGTGATCTAGGAGGGATCCTGGGAGATCAAGCATATACCACACCCTTACGATTTTGGGGCAATATTACTCCGGATGGAAGCCACAGGGGCTTCTGTTTCTCCCGGTACATATTTCACACATGAAAGTGAAATTTAACTTTTCCATGAAAATATTGATAAAAAACAACAGAGTTACCTTGCTTTAAAAATGATGCCTGGGTTTCATTTTGAGGGGTTGGTAGGTGCAGCCTCCACTGTGAATAAGGTCTTTGACATGTGGAAGATGAGTTTTCCATGAGACCTCCAGATGAAGTCATCCAGGAGGCAGCTACAATTCTCAAAAGAGAAATCTGTGCTAGAGTGAAAGATTGAGGACTCACTAGCAACAAGCTGATAGTTACAACAGTAAGAGTGTATTAAATTACCCAGTTAGAGTATATGGAATAAGTGCAGAGAGCTGAGAAAGAACCTCACTGGCATTTAGGAGACAGGCGAAGGAAGATTATCTGGGGTAGGCAGTAGAGGAGGAACAGTCAGAAGCAGGGCCACTCCCAGTCCTCTCGGTGCCTTGAGCTAATCAGAAAAAGGTGCCTTCTCTTCCAGACACATTATTCCATCTGTCAGAAAGTTGTCATACTATATCGATTTTGTTAGACCAGAACATGTTACTGCCACCTGCTGGAAAATGTCACAATAGAGACACGATTCTATCTTATTTTTGCTGGGCACCTCTTTCCCTAGATGTGTGACCTTAAGCAGATTACAACCTGCACAACTGTACATGGCTGCCAGAAGCAGCCAATGAAGAGTGAAGGTCATGAACGTCAAGGATGTAGGGCATTTTCAGAAAACTGGAGAGGAGAAACACTCCTTGAAGAAATCTTAAAGGCCAGCATTTCCTGAATATTACTTTGTGCCAAAGGTTCTGCTCTATATGCATATTTTTATTTGATACTTTAAACAATACTCTGAGGTAGTTATCTTTTTTGTTTGTTTGTTTTAATACTTTGAGTTACAATGCAATACTACATCATTGTTTATTTTGTTGTTCAAACTGTTTCTGCTTTGGCCATTGGGAGCTCTTTCTTTCTTTCTTTCTTTTTTGGCCGCACTGCCCTACATGTGGGATCTTAGTTCCCTGACCAGGGATCAAACCTGTGCCTCCTGCAGTGGAAGCTCGGAGTCCTAACCACTGGACTGCCAGGGAATTCCTCTAAAGTTAGAGAGCTTAAGTAACTTGAATAATTTGCCCAAGTCCACACAGTAGAAAGTGCTAGACCTTGGTCTCAAATGCTGATCTGTCTGATTCTTAGCTGATATTTTTAAGTGCTACATAAACCTGTCTTCCTACTGTAATTTATTAATCAATCCCCCAAACTGAAATAATACGGGTTAGAATGGGATGACAGGTAAAGTATCAACTCCTTTACAGCTATAAATGTGCCTTATTCTTCCCTAGACTTTTAGTAGCATTATGCCTTATACATTGCAGGCATTTAACAAACATTGAGCTGAATTTTTAAAATCTCATGACATTTTATATTCACACAGTATCCAGGAACGGAAGTAGAAAATAGGCAAATTCAATAATTAGATGGGGAAAGCGTGATGAGTGTTACAACATAACACACCCTACTGCATGCTACTGCTCAAGAAGGGTCAAAAGAAATCTTGGCTAACTCCCTCATTTAATCACACTTGATAAATATTTTCAATGTTGGGTTTATCAGGTGAATTAACTGGGCTGCATGATTTCCCAATAACTTCTCAGTAACTTGGCATTTAGAACCTTTTAATATGGCTCCACCGGGCCGCATCTGCCTATGCTAGCCCATCCCTCTGGCTGTTCTCAAAGGTATTTCCTAAATCATCTCTGCACTTTCTGCTTCTCCACCTGTGTTCATACATGTTTGCCTAAGAACACTCTCCCCCATACGCCCACTTGCCATATTTTCCTATAGAAATTCCAACTGTCTTTTCACATGAGGGTTAAGTGGCTCTTGCTTTAGGAAGCTTTCTCCTAATGCCACAGAGAAAAGTAATCCCTCCCACATCAGAACTCCTCCAGTATTTGCAATCTCCTTGATGCTCCTTTTTCACTCTGCTTTGCATTCTACTCCTTTTTTTTTTTTTTTTTGGAGTTTTAAAAAAAATTTTTATTTTGTTTTTGAAGTATACTTGATTTACAATATTATACTAGTTTAAAGTATACAGCATAATGATTTAATATTTTTATAGATTATACAACATTTAAATTTATTACAAAATAATCTACTCATTTTTGACACATCTTGTTTTCCCCATTACACTGTCAGCTCATTAAGGTCATGCTTTATTCATCTTTATAGTCCACATGACATCTAACACACTGCTTTCCTTGAACACTGCAGATACTTAATATTTGTTGAATGGATTCAAATAATTTTTGAATTTTATATTCACATAAAAATTTAGAACTCAGTACAATCTAGAAATGTCCAGAGATGCTAAAGGCATGTGAGATAGAGTGAAAGGGCAGACATTAAAAACAAAACAAGACAAAACCAAAAAAACAGGCTAACTCCTTTGGGGAGAGAAGGAAAAACAAAATTTATACACTACACAGGACAACTCAAAACTTTACTGCTAATACTTTAAAAATATTCCTTTAGATACAACTCAGCAGTCTAATGCAAAGCAATTTTATCACAATTTTAAAAACTTTAAACTTAAAAAAATCTATGACACATGAAATAAACAATTGGAGTACTAAAATTATTGTCTATAAGCAAGAATATATGCATTTTTGCTAAAGTGCTATAAAAAATTTCCTTTTTTAAAACGGATCATCAGTTATTATGGTATTTCTATTACTCCTTCCAGCATGGGTTTAAATATTAAATAACAGAATAGAAGCTACCATTTTCCAGGGAAGAAAATGAATCAATAATTTTTATAACTTTCAAATTGCTTTTGTCAATGCTTATTGACTGTACAGCAATAAAATTAACATCATCCATGTCACTCCTATAGGTACTTTTTTCCCAAGTAATCCTACAGTCTCCTGTTCTACTATGGTGCACACAGATACCACATCCAACCATGTTAATTAATCCATTTCACTTACTACTGTTATGGGCTGAATTGTGTGGCCCTCCCCCGTCCCCAATTCGTATGTTGAAGCCTCAATGCCCTGTAGCTCAGAATGTGACTGTCTTTGGAGATAGGGCCTTTAAAGAAGTGATTAAGTTAAAATGTGGCCCTTAGGGTGGACCTTATCCAATCAGACTGGGGTCCTTATAAGAAGAGGAAATTTGGACTCCCTAATAGATATCAGGCGTGCACATGCAGAGGGATGACCACAAGAAGAGGTACCAGAGGGTGGCCATCTGTAAGCCAAGGAGAGAACCGACCCTGTCAGCAAGTGTATCTTGGATTTCGGTCTCCGGAATTGTGAGAAAATAAATCTCTGTTGTTTAAGCCACCAAATCTGTCTATTTTGTTATGGCAGCCCTAGCAAACTAATATAGTACACTTAGAGCAATAAGGATATAACTGGTCATTGAATACATCTATTAAAGTAAGTTCCTCAGTAGCTTTAACAACAACAGGCTTATTCAACTAGTTGTGTCTCTACAGCCAGACAGAAACGTTCTTACTAACTACCACTAAAGTGGTCTCTCCTTAGTGAGAGACCGATAAGTCTCTCACTTATTGGATGAATTTAACAGGATAACTATCAGAGTAGTTGTGCATCACAATTTTTGAATGTGTTTACCTCACCATGTCTACTCTGCTTTGGAAGTAAGGCTCACATGTGATATAAGGTATGCAGGCCGTAGCTTCTGAGACTAAGCCATAGGCAAAAGTTTTCCTAGTTATTTTATAACCTCCTGACCAAAGTGAGATTCATTCTTGAAATTCTGACTTTTGCAAATACGTTCCCACTGTGACCCTGTCTGCATTCTGGTCAATGTTATTAAATTCTGACAGATTTTTAGGTCCTCAGGTGAAATGAACATAAGCCTTATCTGTCTCTTGACAAGCCAATACAAGTCAAGGCACAAAGTCCCAAAGAATTCTCTGGCAGAAAGACCTAAAGCAAAAAACCATAAACACGTAAATAGCACTGACCCTCAAGATCATTCTCTCTGTGTTTTATTTTATGTTACATTTGATTTCTTTTCTTTAATTCTAGGTCCACCACTCAAGGCCATTCTTCACTTTGACTTTAGTTCCAGAATGATATAAAGACTTCTTGAATTTTATCTCTAAACCTGTGATGTATACTAAAATTCTCCCCAACATTTCTTCTTTAGAATTCCTGAAAAGGATGCCATGGCCCTCAGGAACAAGGGTATGTCTCTACCATCTTTCATCTTTTCCTCTTAGTGCCCTGTAGAGGGCTAGGAATGGAGAAGGCATGCAGTAAGAAATGTTCTCAAAATAAAAGACGGTCTCTAGGATTTCTGTAGATCACCTAATGTAATAAATGCGCCTACCAATCTTTACTATATTATCAAAGAATTTGACAACTATAGTAATTCAAAAAGAGGGCTTTTGCTCACAAAGGCAACTAGTGTGCCGTCATATAGCTGCAGGACTCAGGAGAGCTCAGCCACCGGGACGTTGGGTCTCCCTGAAGCCAGAATCAGGTCCCTTCAGATGATGCTCTCTGGTGCCTGTGCTCTGCCAGAGAGGCTGGTGAGCCTGGACGGCCAAGCCAACACTGTCATGGCCAAGTAAACGCTGTCACCTATCCTTCTGGGGCTGGAAACAATGTTGCTATTAACGATGGGTAGACCTTCAACCTTTCCCATGCCTGTTACGTTATTTCTCTGCAGAATGAGACTGCTCCACCTCGCCTCTCTTAGAACGTACAAATGGGTATAAAGCAACTCAGCACACATTCATCTTCTTGGTGTGAAACCTTGTACTGTGCCCTACACATTAAGTTAGATGTTATCATTCCTGTTTCCTAAGTGGAGGAAATGAAGTACAATTATAGTCCTGGTTCATAGCCCCATTTTTGGTTGAGTCCAAAATGAAAACTCCTAGGTCCCAACTTTTTAAAGAAAATATTCTGTATATGTGTGTGCCCCATTATTTAATATTCTTGGAAGAAAAACTCTTCAGGGAGGGGAAAAGCTGATTCGGGTCTTGAATGCTTGCTTCCTCATTTCTTTAGTTTAACCGATCTCATTTAGAAGCTGGGCATGCCCATGATTATTTTGTTATTTGTTACTGACCTAACAGAAAGAATGCTGTGAAATTGAAAGAGGAATGTTTCGAAGTTCACTGAAGTTCCCCACGCACAAAAATAAACCATGTTGTTATTTGAGCTTTGAGTGGCAGTGCATATCATTATGTCCCTTTGTTTCTCACCTCCTTAGAGACCATGTTCATCTGACTTGCTGTGTGCCTAAGAAAGCCTGTGGCATTTTATGCTCCGGGAGAACTGAACACAAATTCCCCCTGAGATGTAGCTTTTCGGTGCTATGTACCCTTATTTTCATGCTGGCATCCTATTTAGGCAGTTAATTTTCCATAAAAAGCAGAAATACCACCTTTTTCTCCTTCTTAGTCAAGAATCAAATTCTGCAGCTTGCCCCAGTTGCTCTCATTTTCTTAAATAGACCCCTATAGTATTTTATGATTATCTTTATTAGTTAGAGACTATATCCAGGCTTGAAATAATTCTAATGAAAAGAAAACTTCTATTAAAATATTCTAACTAGTTTCAATTGACCATATTACTGGCAATGGAAAATTCCCTAATGGCTAAACCCTTTAAAGCTAATCTACTTTAACACAATTTAAAACTGATGTGCCATTTGAGATTAAGGTGTTAGCATGCAAAGTGTTTTCTTTTCCTATTCTTATATTCACTTGTTATTTCATTTCCCCTTAACTTTTTGAAAATGAGATAACCCAACAATATTCCCTAGTGTTGCATGAATGAGTTAAAAGCAAATTTCTGTATTCAAACTATCATACTAAAAAATGCAAAAGAATAAAGTGAAAAAATGTATACTTCCATGCATGGTGATCTAACAATGCTCAGAGTGAATCATTTATGTTTCCTGAGGGGCACGAAGTTCTTGACAACTAGAACATTCACATGATTGTGTTGAGTTGCAGTGACAAGGTGGAAAACGGCTGGAAGCTAGTCAGACCTGGGTTTAAATTTCAACTTCATCACTTTCCGGCTTAGTGAACTTGAGAAAATTATTTCATCTCTGTGAGCTTCCATTTCTTCCTCTGTAAAATTATGATAATATTGCTCACTTTGAGGTGAATACGAAATATGGTATTGGGTAGAGTAGGCATTCAACACCTGATAGCTACTCCATAGACGTTTCAATACACAATTTTAACAATCATCAATGAAATACTAAGAAGGAAACAGAGTTTTCCAAAGTCAAAGAGACACTTCAGAGAAGATTTCTTGGGGAATGTATTTGATTTCTGGCTGTGGATTCTCTTCTAGACACTAAATTGAATATTCAGAAAAAAAAGTGGTCCTCATAAGGTATAAATATTTATATTCATGGGCTAATTATGCCATGTTGAGATTTTGTTAAAAAGAGAGCCTGAGATACATGCTCTTATGAAGCTTCTGACTGTCCATGTTTTACAAAAGATAGAATCTTCTAATTATCAAAAAAGATGGGCTTTTATCTTCTTTCATCTCTCATGAGCTATGGGAACTTGATATATGATAAATTCCCTGTAACTTTTTTTCTTTAACATAAATTGAGGGCAATGATAACTCAGACTTGCTGAAGTGATAATTAGAATAATCACTGAAAATAATGCCTATAAAATGCCTTAGATGCTTCAGAGGCAGTGTTGCTCTCATTCAAAGTTCGAATTGTTCAGAATTAAGAAGTAGAAATATTGAGACTTGTGAAGGTATCACATACCCTAACACCATTATTTGCTGTTTGTAGGGAATACCACACTCAGCACCACGGAGGAACAGGGGGTAAAGAAAGCTTGCTCAAGTCCTCCCCTCCTTGGGGACTGTGCTCTCTGCTAGAAATAACACTGTGGAGCTCTAGGAAGCCAGATACGCTCCCAGAGAGAAGTTCATGGAGTGGCACTGAAGAAGTGCAGAAAAGGCCTCATCTTTTCCTGGGAGAGTTACCATTTCTGTATTATGGACTACAGATGGTCAAAAAAATGTCAAGGGAAATCAGTCCTACTGTGACTGAGGTAAATCGTTTCAAAGGCTCAGGGAAAAGTGGAAAGCATACTAGCACTCTACAATCTCTCATCTCTCAGAAACTCAATTTATAAATCCCCACGAACAACACAACAAGCTGTTTTAAATATAGTAGCACAGAAGGGGAGGCTCTAAGTGGATTATCCATATAATATTTTTACAATGCTGAAAGGGAAAAGAGAGCTCTTATAGCCCAATTAGATCAGCACTTTGCATGCATGACAGACTGATGTTTAACATTTGCAGCAATGAGGGAGAGAAGCAGAAGCAAAATTGTCCTATAAATAAACTGCTGAACTTTAGCATGTGCCATATTAAGAAATTTTCAATCTTCTTAACTCAGAAACTGTGTGCTTTGAATTATAATTATTTCTGTAGCCTTTGGAACAATTGTAGGCATCATAAGTATAATCCATTTGTTCATTCAGCAAATATTATTAAGCAACTATCAAATGCCAAAAACGTTATCAAAGACTGATATTTTAGAGAGATGAATACTCAAGAGCTTGTACTTCAAGAGCTCCCAGTCTGGAAAAAGCACCTGTAGGCTGGTGCAATTGTTCTCCGAGGTAGTGAGTCATGAGACTGTGCCCAAATACTGAACTTTGCAAGTGAATTACCTATACTCCCTCTTTGCCCTATTTCATGGTGATCCCCATAGTATTTTATTCTTGTTCTGCATTTCAAAGCATTATCTTAATTTAAAAAGGGGTGCAAGGCCAACCACTGCAGCAGAAAACCATGAGTTCATTTAGGAGAATGTATCATTCCTACGACCACCATCCATCATGTGCATTTAGAAGTTAGGCCACAGAGACTACTATCTCACATCAAAGAGCTGAAAGAGTCATTTGTCAGTGGACATTTTGCTCTTAAAACTGGATATATTTTAAGAAATCACATTTGTCAATGGAGAATACCTAAGAAGCTAAATTAAAGAGGGTGAATTTAACAACTAAAATTCTATAAAGACCATTAAATTTACCTTAAAATATTGTTTCTGTCCATGCACATAGGAAGCTTCAAAGCAAGAGTAGTGAATATATTCAACCCAATTAAAATATTATTCCATTTCAAAGAAATTGTATCTGTCTTCTCCCTTAATTTTCACAACCGGATTAAAGTGAAAGGGGCATTATTTTTTCCTCTAAATCTATGATCTTGCGTCTCCAATCCACCCTTGCTTCCTTTTTTTAATATAATTTTAAAAAAATTTATTTATTTTATTTATTTGTTTTTGGCTGCGTTGGGTGTTTGTTGCTGTGCACTGGCTTTCTCTAGTTGTGGCGAGCGGGGGCTACTCTTCATTGCGGCACACGGGCTTCTTATTGAGGTGGCTTCTCTTGTTGCAGAGCATGGGCTCTAGGTGCGCAGGCTTCAGTAGTTGTGGCTCGCGGGCTCAGTAGTTGTGGCTCGTTGGGCTCTAGAGCACAGGCTCAGTAGTTGTGGCGCACGGGCTTAGTTGCTCGGCGACATGTGGAATCTTCCTGGGCCAGGGATTGAACCCGTGTCCCCTGCACTGGCAGGTGGATTCTTGACCACTGCGCCACCAGGGAAGTCCCTAACCCTTGCTTCTTTTCTGTATACCAAGTGGTATCCTCCCTTTTCTAAGACTAATTCTCTCACCTGTGCCCTTATTACCACACCTTCTGCCAGAGTTCTCATCTCTGGGTATTGTTGGGGCCCCACTCTGCACTAATTAAATCAGAATCTCTCAGAGTGGAGCCAGGATTTAAGTACTTTAAAAATATTTTGCAGGAGATTCCAATGTGCAGCCAGGATGAGTGCACTTTCTTGTCTTCTTGGAGATCCTACTCTATAGTTATCCAGCATCTCTAATGTATGTCAGAAAAATTATCTAAAATTTGAAAATAAGGCCAAAAGCATGGAAGGCACATTCCAATATCACATTGGAGCTAAGGCACATAATGATTGTCTTGGGGAATGAATTTAATTCACCTCATATGTTTACTAGAGATCCGAAGTCCAAAATCAGAGACTTAGAGAAGACACATGTTAATGTGTATATTTTTGTCCAAAAGAGTTGCAAGTAATTTCCGACTGGTGGAACTGATAACTCCAGTGACTTATGCCATGTTGGACATGAAAAAGTTTTATATCTAATCCAGTAATCTTATCCTAACATATCTTTGTTAGATTGCCGATAACAATCTCAGCTTCTCAGATGCTGTAGGAACAGGTCACAATATCACACTGCTTCCTTCATTAATTAATGAGTTATATAAAATCTTAGACTTTATATTTCCATTTGTCTGTTACGATTTTTCCCTTTTTGAAAATTATATTTTAAATACTTTTAACTTTTCCCCAGTTATTAGATTCCTCCTAAAGAACATTCCAAGATGCCAATGTTTATCTAATGTTAAAAATTTTTTTTTAAATTTTCTTCTCCTCGTTCCCTTTCAGGAGCTCATTATCTTCCTCCTCCTTTTTGAAAACCCTGGAAAGAACTGTCCACTGCCACTACCTACACTTCATTACTTCTCACTTGCTCCTCAACACATCCCAATGCAGCTTCTGCTTCCACTGATTCACTGCATTGATCTTGCCATGTTGTCAATCTCATCTATATCCTCCTTGCTGCGGAAATCAATGGACATGTCTCAGTCTTTAATTCACTTAACACTCTAGGCTCCTTTCTCCCCTTGAAATCATCTCCTTCCCTTGGCTTCTATGACACTGCACTCTCTGGATTTTTCTCCTATTTCTTTGGTCACCTTTGTCTTATTTCTTTCTTGTTCTGTCAGAGTCCTCTTTTTTTCTCTCTCTCTCTAATATTCTATTACCTAGAATATATAAACATATCCATAAACATATATTCTAGGTAATCTCATCTTCATGATTTCTATCTATATATTTTAAACTCCCTATAGATCTTGCAGATATCAGAAGAATAAAAAAGGAATGTTGTTCATCTCTCCACACATAATATGATAGCTCAGATGAAGAGGACTAATGCCTTGAAATGCACTAAATACCAAAACTTACCCAGTATAAAACATAATTTTCATAATCCCATAACTACTAAAGAAATTGAATTTGTAATTTTAAAACTCCCCAAAAAGAAATATCCAAACACATAATATTTTCACTTCAGAACTCTACCAAATATTTTAAGAAGAATTAGGACAAATTGTATGGAATCTCTTCCAGAAAAATAGAAGGGGACACCTCCCAATTAATTTTACGAAACTAATATTACACTGATATCAAAACCAGACAAAGATAGTACCAAAACAAAATAAAACAAAACATAATGACTATAGAACAGTATAATAAATATAGATACAAAAATTCTTAATAAAATATTAACAAGCAGAATTCATAATATATAAAAGAATTTTACACCTTGAACAATTATAGAGATGCAAGACTGGTTTAATATTCTAAAATCAATCCATAAGATCCACCACATTAATAGATGGAAGAAGAAAAATCTCAGGATCATATGATTTAATGCAAGAAATTTTGACAAAATTAAGCACTAATTCATGATAAAAAAAAAACTCTGAAAAGTAGAAATAGAGGGAAACTTCCTCAACTTGACAAAAGCATCTACAAAAAACCTAGAGCTAACACGATACTTGACTGTTTCCCACTGAGACTGGGAACAAAGCAAGAATGTCCACTCTTACCAGTCTGATTCAGTATAGTACTGGAACTTATAGCCAGTGCAATAAGGCAACTAGAGGAAATAGAAGCACGTAGATTAGAAAGTAAGGATTAAAACTGTTCCTATTTGGAGATGACATGATTGCCTGTGTGGATAATCTTGGGTCATTTACAAAAAACTTCCTAGGATTAAAAAGTGAGTTGAGCAAAGTCACAGAATACAAGATATACAAAAAATATTTAATTTCTTTGTATTAGTAGTGAATACTTGCATGTTGAAATTAAAAATACAATAAGATTTACAATTGTTCAAAAATAAACTACGTGTAAATAAAACATGTACAGGACTTAGATGCTAAAAACAACAAAACACTGATGAAAGAAATAAAAGAAGATCTAAATAAAGGAAGAGGTATACATGTGGAAATCAAAGAAACTAGAATAGCAAAAACAATTTTGTAAAAAAAAAAAAAAGAATAAAGTGGGAGGAAAAAATCAATCTGATTTTAAGAAGTATTGTACAGCTACAGTAATCAAGACTGTGATATTAACAGATAAATGCATAGATTTATGGAACAGAATACAGAACCTAAAAAATGACCCATGCAAATATGCTCAACTGATTTTTGACAAATGTGCAAAAGCTATTCAATGGAGGAAGCGTAGCTTTTCAGGCTTTTCAACAATTACTGGAGCAACTGGACATCCATAGGCAACAACAAACAAATAATAAAAAAATCACAAGGTAAACCTTACATCTTACACAAAATTAAATCAAAATGGAGCATGGATTTAAATGCAAAATGTAAAACTGTACAACTTCTAGGAAGTAAACATAGGGGAAATTATTCAGGATCTAGAGCTAGGTGAAGAGTTTTAAACTTGGTATGGAAATAATGATCCACAAAAGGAATATTGAGAAATTAGACTACATCAATATTGAAAACTTTTGCTCAGCTAAGAACGTTGTTAAGAGGGTGAAAACACAAGCAACAAACGGGGAGAAAGTATTTGCAAATCATATATATGTCAAGTGACTGGTATCTAGAATATATAAAGAACTCTCAAAACAGGAAAAATTACAAAACATAACAAAATTTAATTAGAAAATGGGTAAAAGTCATTAAGAGGCATTTCATTTCAGAAGCACATGAAAAGATGTTTAACATCATTAGCCATCAGGGAAATGCAAACTAAAATTCAATAAGATAGCTAAAATAAAAATAGGGACAACACCAAAAGGATGTGTATAAACTGGATCATTTATACATTATTGGTGGGGAGGTAAAATGGTATAGCCATTCTAGAAAACAGCTTGGCAATCTTCAGAAAAGCTATACATGCAACTATCACACAACCCAGCAGTTGAACTTTTCGGAACTTATCTTAGAAAAATTAAAATTCATGATCACACAAGCGCCTGTACATAAATGCTCATAACAGCTTTATTTGTAATAGCCCCAAACTGCAATCGACACATATCCCTCAATGAGTGAATAAACAGACTGGTGTACCCATATCATGGAATACTTTTCAGCAATAAAAAAAACTATTTACACATATACTCAACAATTTAGATGAATCACCAGAAAATTAGGCTGAGTGAAAAAAGCCAATGCTAGAAGGTTACAAACTGCATGATTCCATGCATAGGACATTCTTGAAATGACAAAATTATAGAAGTGGAGAACACATCAGTGATAGCCAAGGGTTGAGGAAGTGGTGGGACTGGAACGGAAGTGGATGTCACTATGAAAGGGAATAGGAAGGATCTATGTGGTGACGGAAATACGGTGAATATTCTGATTGTGATACTGTGCTAGAGTTTTGCAAGATGTTGCTCTTGTGGAAAACTGGGTAAAGTGTGCAGAGGATTTCTATTATTTCTTACAACTGTGTGTAAATCTACAATCACCTCAAAATAAAGCTTGATAAAAAACACTAACTTACTAACTCATTTGGTAATTAGTTATTAATCACAAGTAGATTTTGCTATTCAAATATATTAATTCAACATTTAATTCATAGATCAATTTAGCAGAAAAATTGTGTTGAGGAACTTTTTACTTTTAGTAAACATTTATATTGGATGATTTCATCATCTGGACTAGCGGCTCAAATGAGCTAAAATGTATGTACAGAATAAGGATAATTGAATGTTATTATACACAGATATTGTGAGTGATCAAGAAAACAAACTGAAAGTAGCTTTGATGATATAAATCCATCATAACTATGGCTGTGGGTCAACTGATTTGAATCATAAATATATCTAATGCTATTCTTGATGGCAAAAACTCAATTTCATGTGGGAAGAAATAAATTAAGCAACACTAAAATAAAGCTATAAAAACACCATATTTACCCAGAGGTTACTTATTTGGCAACTACAACCATTAAGAATTCAGAAAGGCACGTAGAAACAAGTAAATATCTCTAAGAAGCCAAGAAATGTCACTAAGTTCAGAAAATGAAGCACAAGCATTTGGCTCAGGTCATTACTCTTTTAATTTTCCTTCAGAAAAATTTCAAATAGCTTGGTTATTTGACGTTTTAAAAGTGGAAAATTAGAATCTGTGAGAGTATATAAATGTAAATTGAGACTACTTTGCAAGGATAGTGGCTATTTGAGGGGAAGGAATCAAATTATTATGCAGGGTTGGTGAAAGTGTGAAGGGGAATTTTTAATTTTTATTCTATATGCACTGGTATTTTTGAACATTTTACCAGCATGCATTTCTTTATTTACTAATTTTACAAGGAATAAAATGGAAAATAAAAATAAGACATGAAAAATACTCAGATAAATTCTATTGCAAGAAGTAAGATAATTATTCCAATCAAGTAAAAATACGAAAATCCTTCATGAGAAAAACTAAGAGAACAGAAGACAGTAATTTCTTGTTAAGGAGAATTAATCACAGAAGAACGTCAGCTCCTATCAACTGGTGTGCTGGTAGCTTAATTTTTGTTCTCATACAAAACGCAAGTGAACACTTTGTGAGAAAAATTCTAAAGGAGCCCTAATAATAACTATAACATGGAAGGCTTTACTAAGAGAGTCAGCTGACTCCTTTTTCTGACAGAGGGAATACAGATTAGGGCAGAAAAAACAATCACTGGAGCTGGTAATAATGCAATAATAGCGTCTAGTGATAAGAGTAGCTACATTTAAAATCAGCTGTAGTTTGACCTTGGCACTTTACTACTTTTTTTCTATAAAGTGAAGTCATAAGAATGAGTTTTTACAAAGCTGGGCAAGGACATAACTAGTGTTTGACTCCATTTAGCTAAAGTGTTTTCTGACAAATGAATTTCTGTATTTCCTTAGGTATAACTACTTTATGAAAGGTTTCTGTAGAACCCAAAATATAAAGAGTAATCTGTTTTTCTACTCTGTAATAACATCTTGGTCAAATAACAGCTTTCCTGTAGCCTAGAGCATTGCTGTAATATTGGCTAAGTCTGTTTGCTGATTTTGGACAACATAAATTCCTGGTAGCAATGGTGACTTCCTAAATCTCGAGATTTGTTGGAAAAGCCTGTTTGGGTAAGAAATAAAGATTTTACTGTGCAAACCCAGAAGAGGCCAATCTCAAAGAGCAACAACAAAGTGGGGGGGGGGGAGAATGCTAAAGCCAGTTTTACCTGTGATAGACCATTATCCTCTTCAAATATCATAGCTGATGATTTTCAATTTGGAAAAGAAAAAAGCCAGTTCTCTAAGAACTGTACCAAAATAGGACACAATTCTTTCTTTGAAAGTAATAATAATAAAAAGTTAATCTGGTAGATTGCAGTAGGCAAGCTCCAGAGGGTTTTTATTCTTTGTTATTTACAGCAATTCATCTTTTGTCTGACAGGCCAGTTATAGAAAGATTATATTGTAATAAAATGCCCCAAGAGATAAAGAATAAGACTTGAATGTCAAAGGGAAAACTTTTTAATTTGGAAACCAAATAGTGGCAGAACAAAAAATTTGCTACCAACAGAGTCTGCTATATACGGTAGAGAATTAGGAAATCTGGCGAATAAATGTGACACAAAACTGATAAGACCACATTACAATGCAGAGGAGGTGAGCAATGAAAACTGTGTTGATGGTCTCTTCAGCTTTCTGATCCTTCTGAAGATAGTACTTTTATGGAGATTAAAGGAGAGCATATATTACAAACTTTATTATGTCTAAAAACAATGGTATTGTCACCATTTTAAATGCTAGATTTACAACAAAACTTTTCCTAGAAATAAATCTAGGTTAATGATAGAGTAAGTGTAGTTTTCACACAGCATGTTTTCAAGCTTTAACTATAATTCTTAGCTGTCTTGAAGCTAATTGCTTCTCTACATTGTTTATTTGTATGTTAAGTTGTTTATATGAATGCCAATATTCATACTTCTGCAGTTATTTTTGACAGAAAGTGGTTCATAAATGGCCATGTTAATGTATATAAAGGCGGTCATTGAGAATGGATGAGCTTTAAAAGCTACCATCCCAAAGAATTCCTTTGCTTTAGGATTCTGATTATTTCATCCTAGCACCTATACTTCTCAATGACCCTCCAGGTCTCTGATTGGGACAGCTGTTTCCATGATCTCTAGATTTCTCCCTATTAATTGGTGTCCAAGCCGATCTAAATCAAGCAGTTATTATGAGGGTTCAACAGTTCTGTAGGGGTAACCACTTACTGTAGGGGTAACCTACATAGGCAAATAAACCCTTCAGTTGAGAACACTAATCTACACTAGGGCAACCTGGACACAGAGTATGAAATTCATCTTGGCCAGATAACTGTTCATTTCTAACTTTCAGAAATGTTGATACCACCCCCTCTACTCATTGTGTCCTGGAAGCACAATGACTACCCTACTCCCCACCTTCTTCCTCAACAATAACTCAAGTTTAATAGGCAGCACATTAAGGAGGTTTAATAAATGGTTCTTGGATGAATGAATGAATGAATGCATGCATGCATTATATCCTATATAATCTTATTTTGAGAAATCTTGAATTGTGTCATTTTATTAACTTTTTAAAATTGAAACTACCTGAAGCATTTCATAAGAATTTTGAGTGGTACAGAAGAGTGTATGAGTAAAAAGTAAGTCTCCCTTCCACCAGGGAACTCAGAAACTACTCTTATATATCTTTCCACTCATAATCAATGCATATCAAAATATATATGTACATATTCAGACAATTTCACCATTTTTTATAAATGAGATTATACTCTACACACTGTCCTATACCTTCATTTTTATTTAGTAATAAATCTTGTAAATTATTTATATCATCACATATAGACCTTCATTCCTTTTCATAACTAGATAGTATTCCAATGTATGAAATATATTAATAGTTTTTTAATTGTACTTGTAGAATTAGAATACATAGAAGGTAAGGTAAACCTCAGTTTTGCAAAATTATAAACTCAAAGTGTTCATTAGGTTTTTTCTTAGTCTTCAAGTGACCTTGAACATCTGGGTAAAGATATTAGAGAAAAAGAATAAACAACAACAGTAAAAACAAATAAAAAGTAGGACAAAAGGATCCTTTTATATTTGAACCTCTAAGAAATAAATATCTGCTTTATCTTCTCCATAACTTATTTTTCTGGCAAGAAATGAGGAGATGCATTAAAACATGACTCTACCCAGAGCTTGGGAGCAGGGAATTAATAATGATGGAAGGATGAAGGCTAGAGATAGAGGACTGGAAATCAAAGTAGCACACACAGACCTGACAAGAGGCAGCTCTTTGATTTCATGTCAACCACTATTTCCTGAGTGACTACTGTAGGCAAGACGCTTACTTGCTTTTAATCTAGAAAGACAAATGAGAATTCAGCACAACATATGTTCAGTCCCAGGTGAGTGATTATAGACTATAATTGCTAAAAGAGTCTGCTGAAAATATTAACATAGCATGTAGCTTCCTTCTTAGGCCAAGGGGAAGTACTGTAGTTTTTAGTGGTCTGCCTCTATGGGGGAGAATTTGGTGCTGCTAAATGGGAGATTATCCCCTCAGGATAATAATCTAGACAGGCTAATATGTCACATGTAGTTCAATAATTTCCAAGCAACTGTTACATTATTTATTATTCATATAAATCCTGAGCTTTAGAGATTATTTTTATAATTTGCTTAAATCTCCCTCTACAACTCACATATAATCATCAATTTCTACCATTAACTACCATTCTTAAAGCCAATCCTTGGATAAACCACAGTGGAGCCATGGCATTGCATTTTTAATTGTATAATCTGTACATCATGTAATCAAGAAGTCCAAAAAGTTACTAAAGATAATAGGTAAGAATTATTATATTTGCCAAGAAATGCTGCCTGGTTGGGAATATTTTTTTGATTCAACATGGAAACTAAATTTAGAATCCAGGGACAGGTCACAGTAAACTGCAATGCCACATGGAAAAAAAATACCTTTCCTCTAAAAAGTATGTTAATTGGTGGGATATCTTTTATTAAATATTTTGGTTTTGGTGTTAATATTGTGCAGTTCTGTGCAATTAAGATCAGAACATGCTTGAGATATGAAAGTGCAATTGATAAGGTCTTTCTTCTTCAAGCATGAAAATATCACTTGCAGATGGAGAGACTGAGAAAACTTAACTATTGTTATTGAAATCCATGATATTAAAAAAGTAAGCATCAAAATATTATGGGATATGAACTGTATGGTACTCAAAGGCAAAGAATGTAGAAAGTGAATCAATGAAGAATTTCATGTAGAATGGGCTATGACAGAGGTGTACCAATCCAGAGTTTACTTCCAATAATGGTAGACTAGGTAATTTGGTTCAATCCTCCAAACAATAGCAATTAGCTGAAAAGCTGGACAAAATATTTAACAGTTGTATGAAGGCACTGGAAAGCATTAAAAGTAGTGTAGATTTATGGAGCCAAGATCCAGGAGAAGAAGGGAACCCCAAAAGGTGAGCCTCACCTTTGGGGCTGCTTTTCTCCTAGAGTTAGGATACCATAAAATATGAGAGAAACTAAGAGTTTGAGCAGGGCTGTTGACAAAACGTGGAGGCTTGAGTGACAAATAATTAGAGTTTGGAGCCCCTAAGGAGGGATTATCTAGTAAATGTCCTAAGCTTTAAGATTGAACCCTGAGGTACTACAAACTAAAAGGAAGGATGAACTGACCATTGACTAGCACTGAAAAGGAAGGAGACCCCGTTTCAAATGTTCTCAGTCCCTTGACTGGGATATGATGATTTGAATGTCGAATACTCATAGTATCCTGCCAGATGTAATTATTAATTCCTACACATTTTCATACACAATGTCTAAACTAATTCAGAAGTAGCCAGGAACATAAGAATACAAACCCACAAGACCGAAAAAGTGACAGACAATAAAAAAATAGAAAACTCAGAGTTATCAGATATAGAATTTAAACTATGGTTAATACATTCAAGGAAACAAAAAGACAAGTTTAAGAATTTCAGGAGAGAAAAAGATATGTTTAAAAAGAGCCTAATGGAAATTCTAGAAAAAGGAAAATACAGTGCCTAAAATTAAGAATATAATATGGTTTGAATTCTATTAGACACGATTGAAGAGGGAATTAGTGGACAAGTCAGAAAAAATATACAAACTGAAATACAGACAAAAGTAAGGTTGCAAAATACAGATGGGGCATAAGAGACATAAGGTATACTGTGAAAAGGTCTCTTATATGTATAGAGTCTTCAAAGGGAATGGGAGAGGGAACATGATGCAAGCGAAGTTT
Organism: Eubalaena glacialis; assembly: GCF_028564815.1. Lineage (NCBI taxonomy): Eukaryota > Metazoa > Chordata > Mammalia > Artiodactyla > Balaenidae > Eubalaena > Eubalaena glacialis. Next base: position 175,067,422 of record NC_083716.1, on the reverse strand, counting down.
AAAGAGATTAATTGACTGAAAATTTCCGAAGACTGATAAAGGCACCAAATCACAGGTACAAATATTTCCACAAAGCAAAGAATTATAGATAAGCAAAATGACAATCCTTAGAGTGTCATCATAGAAAAATGACTGAAAGTTAAAAACAAAGAAAGACCATTCTAGATCATATTCCAAGAACAACAATAAGACTGTCAGTTAACTTCTCATCAGAAACCGTGTCAGCCAACCAGCAATGGAATCATATCTAGCATTACAGTTATTTCATTTTAGCATACTGAATGTACCATGCCTTATCCAGCGAAACATCCTTCCAATATGAAAGTGAAATAAAATATATTTTCAAACAAATATAAATAGAGAGCATATATTACCACCAGCCACAGATCAAACAAAATACCCTAAAGTGTTTTTCAGATGGATGGCCAGTGATCCCTGAGAGAAGGTCGGAGATTCAGGAAGCAATATTTGAAAAGATATTTGAGTGATATTAACTGCTTAAAAAATAATGTCTTATAGAGTTTAAATACAGAGAAAATTCATATCACAATAACATATCAATTGTGAATGGAGCAAATGGAGTTAAAGTGTTCTAAAGTTTTGCATTGTCTAAGAAGAGGTAACACTACTAATTTATATCAGGTTTTGATAAGAAGGCATGTTGTAATCTACAGAATTATTCTCAAAGTGTGGTGTACTGGTCTAAGGGGTCCCTAAGACCTTTTATTGGGTCCATGAAGACAGTTTTATTTTCATAATAAGATGTTATTTGCTGTTTTCACTGAGTTGGCATTTTATCTGATTGTGCAGAAGACATGATGAGTAAAACTGCTAGATTCTTAGCCCAAATTAAGGTAGTGGCACCAAACTCTACTAGTTGTCATTGTACTCTTCTGTGCTAGGGGTCAGTAATTTTTTTTTTCTGTAAAGGTCCAGATAGGAAATGTTTTAGAATTTGTAGGCCATACAGTCTCTGTCTTAATTACTAGACTCTGCAGTTTAAAAGCAAAAACATATGTAGACAATATATAAATAAATGGGTATGGCTGTAGTCCAGTAAAATGTTATTTTAAAAGAAGTACTTATGGGTTATGTTTGATTTATGGGCTGTAGTTTGCTGACCTCTGTTCTATGACTCACATTTGCAGTAAAAACAAGTCATACACACTCACACACACACACACACACACACACACACACACAGGTTTACTTAAGAATGCCCTTGCTGGAGCAGTCGGAATTATTGATTTTATTAAAGTTTGACTCTTGAGTACACATCTATTCTTTGTGACATAATGGGAAGTAAGCATAAAGCATATTGTCTGCTGCTGAAGTATGATGATTATCTTAAGGAAATGCACTTACATGATTGTATCATTTGTGTGCTGAACTAATTGCTTCCTCATGGAATACCATTGCTACTTGAAAGAACAATGAACAGATGAACTATAGTTATTTAGATTTTGAAATTTGGTAGACCAGCCAATGAGATGTGAAGGGAACCCTTATAAGGAGTTTTGGGAAAAAGTTGTCTTTGCTATCAAAAAAGACAGCTTAATAGTTGCTTCTCCTCCACTGGGCATTATCCTTCCTGCATGTGATGCCCAGAACTGTGACAACCATCTCACAAGGTAGAAGGCAGTTTACCTGAGGACAAAGCCAACAGCATCTTAAGTGACATACTGCTGGTATACTGAGTTGACAGGATTGCAATACAAGGGTTACTACTCCACTTTTGTCAGGTCATTAATTTATCCATTTATTTACCAAACATTTATTGAATGCTAATTATATGCCAAGTACATGGGAAAATGGCAGAGTCCCTCATCTCCTAGAAATTAAATTCTAATAGGAAAGACAGAGAATGAACTTGTAATTAGATGAGTGTGGAGAATTCAGAGTGCTATGGAAATGTGACCTGTCTGGGGTGCAATGAATGCTTTTCTGAGAGAATGTGAAGTATAAGCCAAACCTGAAGAATGAGTAAAAGTTGGCTAGGATAAAGGATAGAGGGAAGAGTTTCCACTTAAAGTATGAGACAGCGGGGAACACATGATAGGAACTTAAGGGAAGTCAGTATTCCTGGAGCACAAAGAACAAGATGTGGCAGTCATGGAGGCTGGAGAAGTGACTGGTCATGCTACAATCTTAGAATGTTATGGACCACATTAGAGATTTTAAACTATCCTAAAAAATATGCCGATTTATTGAGACTTTAAATCTGGGCCTTTGCATGCTCAAATTAACATTTTTAAAAGATCATTCTGGCTATAATGTGGAGAATGGATTAGATTGGGCCTGAATTGAAAGCTTGTCATCTAATTTTATAATATGTTTGATACTTTCATATATTCCAGATTTTGCCTGTCTATACTTCCTGTTCTTTCCAAAAGAAAAGTTTTAAGATCCCTATTGCCAGAAATGTAATAGTACCCGATGAAATATTTTCATAGGACACATGATTTACAAACATATAACTTTTTATGGGATTAAATTTAATTGATTAAAGTATATGGTTAAATTGGCGTAATCTCCACTCCTCCTAGCTACCTATGCTTTCTCACGTAAGGTACCAAACTTGATATCCCTTGAATATTTTTAAGACATTTAAAGGAAATAATATATTAAAGCAGGCTATACGTTTTTTGTGTGCTTATTTCTGTTAATTCTTGAATAGTTTTATTCCAACCATAAGCTAAAAGACCTATGTTTAAATAATTTCTGGCTTCTGACCCAGTAATTAGAGATTCTTATTTTATTCATCATAGATAAATAAGAAAAAATAACACTCAGATTCTGAGAAACTGAAAACACTTTGTGCATGAAGAGTCTCCAATTCATCATCTGACTATTTTAACAATAGAAGACTATTTCTTACTGAAAGTAACAATTTAATATATACTTTGATTCCTTTTAACTGCAAGAATGAAGCTTCTTCAGGTTCTCTCTGAAGTTATAACAGTACTAAGGGATCTAAGTTATATATAGTTATTTCACTTAGAAATTTAAATTTGCCCTTGTGTAAATTTAAAAGTAGATTCAAAACAAATCCTACATTATTTCTTGGTTAAGTCACTTCATTTTCTTTTTTAAAAAAAGTAATTAAATTGAATATTATATACTCAGATCAGAAAGTTATGGCATATTTTTGTCTTAAAACCTTCAAAATGTTCACATCTAATATTTTGGAAATTATTAAATATTTCCTTAATACAATCTTAAATGTTACATTTATTAAAATGTTATATAAATTGGGGTTAAATAAAAAATTATGATCATGGAGATGGCTACATTTCTCTCCAGAAATGGTTCTTTCATGTAGGGAAATGTTCCATTGGAATCCTAACTTAGACCGAGAAATTACTTTATTCCAGGACTCCAAAGTATAAACTAATATTCATACAGTAAACTCATTCATGAGTTAATTCATTTAGTCAAAAATACCTATTTGTTTTTCAACTCCTCAAATGAGATTGGGATATTTCCACTTTCCTTCCTTCCATCTCTTTACTCAATCCTCAGGCGGTGAGAGGTATTGACTTAACTTCTGGGTCATCTTTACCATAATAAGATTCTTTCTCTTCAGGGTTCTACTTTATTATGCATGTTATCCCATTGGGTTCTTGCCCTTAATACCCTCTTGGCATTAATTTCTACTCCCTCTCCTTGAGAGTCTATCACAATATCAGTTAGTCTAACAATTTCAGCAAGTACCCTTTGGGCCAATGTATCTTAAGTGTCCTGTTTTACCTTTCTGGGATTTTGCTTTCTCTGAGGATTATTTATTCTGAAAGTCCTTGCTATATAGTCAGTTCTTCAAAGCTTTCACAGAACCATTTTTACTTTTGTCTCCCCACATCTTTATTTCAGAGTTGGTCTAAATAACCGATGTCACCATTACAGCAAAGAGCACCATAGCCATTTTTTTTTTTTCATGCTATACCATTTTGGTCCAAGCCACCATTATATCTTACCTGGATTGTTGCAGTACTTCCTAACTGGTCACTGTTTTTATTGCCATTGGACACCAACAGGCATTTTCCACAGGACAACCAAAATAATTCTGCAAAAACTTAACACTAATTATGTTACTTATTTGCTCAAAACTTTCTACAGCTTCTCATCTTACTGTGGGTAACAGCCAGACCCTAACAGTGGCATATAGGTCTTTTCTGTGACACTCCAGATATGCTCTTGCCTTCAGACTTTAGTACTTTTTGTGTGTATGGCTGACCCACTGTTTCCCCGGGTATTTTTATGGCTTACTTCATGGCTTTCAGATATTTACTCAGATGTATTTCAGTGACTTTCCTGGGTCAAACCACTTAAAATCACAATCCTCTTTCCTTCTTTGCTATTCCTATGCCCTTATCATTCATTATTCTCTCTCTGTAGCACTTAGGGCATGCTGTGTAGGTATTTATTTATTTTGTGTCTCCACACCTAAAAATCAGCTGTTAAATGGAGGGAATTTTGCCTTTTCTAAAACTCCTTCATCTTCAGTCTAGACTAACACCTGCCACAAAATATGCTCTCAACAATTATTTGTTGAATAAATGATTCAATATAGGCACCAAGGAAGAATTAGTGTAATATTAGAGAAGCAAACCATTAAAATGCCTATACTACCAGCTTTGGAGTGTCATTTGACAAAGTTCAACTAACTACTCCATTAATACTCTCACAAAGGTTTTCCTTCATTGAATAATTGTTTTTCCCCCAAATAATTTAGAAAAAGAGAGCAAAAACAAATAAATAAATAATCACAGTAGTGTTACCTTAAAATGGAAAAATATTTTCTTAGCTCTCATGTTCCCTGCAAAGTGAGTATACATTCAATGCTTATGGATACAGTGAATCTTCCATTTCAAAAATAATTTTCACACCTTAAACATGTAATCAATTCATCTGGACCAGTCAACCTGAAGTCTAACAAATATGGCTAAAAGGCAAGAAAGAATATTTCTAAAGCTTATTAACTGTAATTATGGTAGAAGATACAGTCCTTGTTTTCCTTTAATAAAATCTCTTCTCTCTCCAGTCTATATTCATTTTTCTGCATGTTAGCTGTCTGTCTTTTTTTTTTCTTGACTCATTTTGCAAGTTAATTTCCTTCTCTTCGATGTGTTTTCTCTTGCATATAATAGACAATGTTTCCTGAACATTCATCATGTCTTTTATAACAGTTTATTCACCTACCTCCGTTGTGTTATTTTAACTTCAACAGTAACTGAAAGCCTTCCAGCTTGAGATGTCAGCATTAAAATAAAAGATTGAGTATACTCGAAGGCAGAAATTGCCTGGGTGCCATATAAATCCCTTCTAAATTTCTTTGGAAATGTTACCTTAACTTTCACTTATGATTTAAACACCTAATAATTTAAGATCATTTGCATTCCAGAAAAATATAAGCTAGACAAGTGAGCCACCATTTTCTATGATAATTAGTAAACATCTGTTGCCACTCTCATGATACCACCCTCTGCATTTTATGAAGGTTGTATTCTAGGGACCCATTCTCCTTTCAGAGAGAACTCAATAAAGAACTGCCTATTCTGCAGGATTTGTGAAGTGAATACTCATCAGTCCTTGTTGAAAGACAAATCTTAGTAAAAGAGATGAGACTAAAATCTCTGTTAAAATATTGGTCCTGGATGTAAATGAGGTTTAAAAAAATGGACAGAGAAAATAAAACTCAGAGACACTAAGCAGCAAAACCTTTAACAGTTTGATAAAATCGTCCCTTGCTAAGAAATGATGACGATACCTTGAAGAAGAAGCTGTGAAACTGTTAGAAATGATGTGTGCCTCAAATTTGAGTGAATTGTTCCAGATGTGGGGGAGAAAGGGCTAGGTTGTAAAAAACCAAATATCTCCCCAAATCTTTCTTGGATATTGTTTGCCCAGGTTGAAAGGTCTACTCAATAGGCAATAGTTTTTTAATGCCACATTTCTAAACACCCCTTCCTTCCCTCCTTTCTTTCCTTCCTTCCTTCCTTTCTTTCCTTCCTTCCTTCCCACCTCCATTCTACCTTTTGGTCCTTCCTACTTTTAGGAAAAAAAAAAAAAAGATACAATACCACTGGGGACCAGACAGTGTTCTAGGTACTATGGATACAAAAAAGATTGACAGGATTTATATTGACTAATAGACACCCACACACACAAACACAAAAACACTGTAGATGTTAAAGCTGGGAGCAAATATGAAGATAATTCATCCAATCCCCATTTTATAGCTGATGATGTGGGCCTTTTATAATTAGTTGTCCAAGATCACTCCTTTAATTAAATGGTGAAAATGTGGTACTAGAATCTAGGACTTCTGATGCCTGGTCTAATTCATTTTCTCCTAAATTCATTTTCTCCTTTGTTTGTGAGAACAAAGCTTTTAGCTAAATAGCCAAATGAAAGTTTAAAGTGAAGAAAAGATTTTTTAAAATGTTAAGCTGAACTATACTATCAAAAACTTAAACTCGCTTTGACATTCAAAGATGAAGTTCTAAATCTAAGATATTTACTGTTTAAGCTTTTATTTTTATTTTTTTCCTGTTTATTATAAAGGTCATTATTTAGTATTAGAAACAGGAAATGGAAAACTGGCCCCTCTAGTTAGGGTCATGTATACATCAAAGTATTCCATATTTATGAGAATAAAGAGCTTTTTTTTTTTTTTTTAAGAATCTAGATTTTTTTTTTTTTTGAAGATTTATTGATTGATTGATTGATTGATTGCTATGTTGGGTCTTCGTTTCTGTGCGAGGGCTTTCTCTAGTTGTGGCAAGCAGAGGCCACTCTTCATCGCGGTGCGCGGGCCTCTCACTGTCGCGGCCTCTCTTCCTGCGGAGCACAGGCTCCAGACGCGCAGGCTCAGTAGTTGTGGCTCACGGGCCTAGTTGCTCCGCGGCATGTGGGATCTTCCCAGACCAGGGCTCGAACCCGTGTCCCCTGCATTAGCAGGCAGATTCTCAACCACTGCGCCACCAGGGAAGCCCCGAGAATAAAGAGCTTTTGATTGATACATTCAAAGAAATTCTTTTCTAAATTTATCTATTTGTTCCTTACTTAAACCTTCAATTTCACAGGTTTAGACAGGTAGACGTTTGCCACAAAAGAAGAACTGAATGATAATGAAGCACTAAATACTGAATGGGATCACACTGATATCTGGTTGGCAGGACTTGAAAGCTTAAGATAAAGATTGAAATAAAGTTAAGTGACAGATCTTGTAAAGTAGGTGAAAGGACACAGTACGTTATTGGATGTACCAATAACCTACTGTAGAATTCTCTTACAAAACAGGAACATGTGTCCTACACAAATAAAAGTTTATTTGTTTAATAGTGTTTTCACTATTTAATAAAAGGTAAAATAAATAATTGTTATTTATATTACAAATGGATTTGTTTGATTTTAAAAAGATAAACAATTTTTGAAATAATAATTCAAATCTGGGAGGTTTAATTAATGATCATTCGACATGTTTAAAATGAATTGTTGTGATGGTCTTCAGTTCATCTTTAAAATCATTATTTTGGCCTATTGAATGAATCATGGTTTTTTGAAGTTTTTCTTTTATCTTTTTACTTTTTGTTAACCAATATAATAAGTCTAAACTGGAAAATGCAGAATGCTTCAAAGAATTCTTATTTAAAACTATGCTATGAAATGTAAATACCATTTATGCAGAGTATGTGCCCCTCGATGTGATATGATTTAGGAGGCTAGGGAAGCCTCTCTTGAATCCTCAAATATTTCCTATCTGTTTTTTCCTATCTGTAGGATGGAAAAATTTAGATTGTTTTTATATAAGTGTTTTATATAAGCAATGATGTTCACAATGTAAATATTGATTGGGAAAGTGACCCAATAATAACTAGGTTAGTGTATAAGTCATTGTTAAATACTCATCTGAGGGAAGCTTTTGATTTGGGAGAACGTACCGTTCAAATGAAGTATTTTTGAGTGCCTGTCACTCTGCTTGGGCTGAGGGTATAGAGTAATATATAATTAGTCTATGTGTGCTGAATAATGACATAGGTATTGTCATATTAAAGAAATGTAATCAGTGCTATGACAAAGGAAATCAGAGTACCAGAGGACCCTAGAACAAAGGGATCTGACCTAATGTGAAGAGTGAAGGTCACCTTATCATGTGAAGAAAAAGTAGAGTGTACCAGGCAGAAAGGGCAATCCAGTCAGGGATTACATATTTACTGATTTAATATTGTCAGTTTTTTTGCCTGATATTATACAAAACATATGATATACAAATCACTATTTTCTATATATATTTTCCCACAAAATCACCTATGCATAAAACAGTCTCTGAGAGGTAAAATGTTAGTTTCTATAAACAGGATATATGTATGTGTGTATGTGTATATGTATGCATACATGCACACACACATAGAGATACACATACCATACATATATGCACACGCACCTATATACATATACCTATATACGTGTATATATAGGTATATATATTGTTTTTATATCTAGATATATCCATATTCTATATTTTAAAAATATTTACCCCATTGTGCTGCTATATTAAATGACCATTATTTTATGCACTGTGTTCCATTTATGGCATATGATAGTTCACTGCTAAGCTCCTGTTAATTATTTCTGAGTATAATGCCTCAAAACTATTTACGAGCAAAGTCTCTCACCAAATGTGGTGTTGATAGTGGCTGAATGTGTTCCTCACCTAGGCTCCTGATTCTTCACCCAGGAACCTATGCCCACTGGGAGTGGCTGATGCTTCATTATCTCACTGGAGATGCCAAGCCTATCAGGCACTGACACCAGCCATGTGCTACATTCTCAGGAGCTGCCCCTATGTGAAGGCCGGCTAGCTTCCAGAAGAAATGGGGTTAATAACACTCTGTCCTTTTCTTATTTCTCATGGTTTTTTTTGTGCTGCCTTACACAGTTTAATAGTTATTCTAATTTTTACTTAGAGGTTAAGTCGGTGAGGAAATGGGCCAGGAGCTGAATATGGGTGACACCCCCTACCCTATATTCAGAATTCCCTTTCCCTTCACAAATGATGGCTTTAACATGAGACCAAGCTTCTCTTACCAGTTTGTTCCCATAAGATATTTTAGTTCCTAAGTAAATAAACTTCTGAAGAGTCCTCTCCAGTTCCCCAGGCATGTTTGCTCAGATATGTTAGAACCACAGCAGTGAATTATTATATTTGTGACATATAATAATGGACATTTTTGGGAGTAGAGATGTTTTCAGGAAAATGTTTAAATTTTATTAATTCATGAAATTTTCTAGGTAAAATGGTGCCATTCACATCAGTTTATAGTAAAAATTAATTTATATTCTATTAACCCAGTTCAGCTCAACATTTTAAATCACACATGTTCATGCTATATTATTTTACTGTGATTCCTTCTATAATAAATCATTATTGGTGACTTTCCATGTCTTGGTAGAGAGCTAATAGCTCATATGTGAACTGTACAGGTTTTGGAATTCAGACAAAATTTGGTAAAACCCTCATCCTGGCACTTACCAAACTTAATGTTTGGTCTTGGGCAAACTATTTAATTATTCCAAGCCTCAATTACAAAACGAGGGTTATATAGGTACCCACCTCATGATGTTGTTGTGAATTTTAAAGGAGATATAATCTGGACAAATGCTTAGTACAGGGATGCCAACATAATAAACTTCTAAGAAGCAATAGTTGTTGCCATTACATATTGTTGTTTCTTTAAGATATTTTTTTCCTTCTGAATCAATTTAAGAAGAGGGCATCAAGATGAACTTGTTCTTTAAAGGAAAATGCTAAAATCATGGTATGGATAAAACAACTTTCTGTGAACCTAGTTTGCTCCAACTTAAATCTTTAAAAGTCTTAATGGAAGACTTTCTACCAGCAGACATATTGTCTGTCCCTATAATAAAAACTCATAAAGGGAAAGAATAGATAAAAGTGTTGATAAGAAAAGCTATTTTTATTAGCTGATAAGAAATAGGCATCTGGGGTCCTATGGACATTTTAAAGAACAATGTATCTGAATTTAAATTCTGAACTATATTTAGTCATTAAATTCAGAATATGTCAAAGATAAAGATTTCAATCTCACTAGTCTATTCAGTTACTAAAACTCATTTAGATATTGTATCTTCTGTTTATCTGGCCTGTATGGCTAACCTGAAGGTCACTGAGCTCAAAATATGATGCTTTCACCAGGAAAAACCCTAGCTAGTAAAAGACTTATCTGGAACTGAACTTTCCTAGATTAGGGGGTCATAGAAAGAAACAGCAAAGGGTGTCAAAACACTAAATAAAGGCTACTCAAATAAGATCATCAAATACTTATTGAGTTCCTGCTCTGTGTATAGCTCTGAACTATGAGACATTAGAAAATCCAAATATAAGCAAGACTCAGTCTCTAACTTCAAGGAGCATATGACTGTGGAGAAGAGTTAAGTAGATATGGCTTCTACAACCAGAGATTCAGAGCGGTTAGATTAAGAAACTCCAATGAGTAATGTTGAGAGACTATTTGGAGCACTCGGCAAGTTAGAACTGAAACATGTACACTCAGGCATGTGGCTGAGACATGATTGGAATAAAGATTGAGTTCAGACTGTGGAAGGCTAAGCTGATGATTTTTTGCTTAAATATTAAACCATCTTAAAGAACTCTGCTTGAGTGGGATAGGGTAGCTCATGGCAGGGTAGCACTCCTTCCTAGAAAAACTAGGAAAGCCAAATAGAATACAGAAATCATCTGTTTGAAGGAGATGGAGAATTACAGAAGCCAATGAGAAACAGAAAAGCTAACATGGAAATGAGGGAAACAACGTAGAGAAGTGAGCTGACCTTTGCTAGCTTATCCTGGGGAAATGTGCCAATTCTGGGCATGGGCAGGGAACTGAGAATCCAGACCAAACTTGCTGGGAATGCCAGTGGTGGGGACAGCCACTGTGGGGTGGAGGACCACTATGGACAGAAGAGGCTTGGGGGTTTCCAGCACAGGGCCAGTTTCTCCTCAGGATATTTTCCAAATACTGCGGATACCTGGGCTGGGAGACTAAAAATCTGAGCAGAAAGCCTCTGGACAGCAGAGTAGAAATGTTGGAATTCTGACAAGACAGTGAGTAAAGTGTAGGACACACCAGAAGGAGGGATCTACAGATTACACTACCATGCTCTTAATTAAAAATGCTGGAGGGCCATGGGTATAACAGAGATAAACAGAACATTATCAGACTTCTACCCAGTTTCAACTCAGCACAGTGCCTGTTTACATTAAGGTGACAAAGCACCCTTCTATCTGGCAACTAGAAGGAAGGGTGAATTCTCTGTAATAGAAGATAAGACTCTCCAGAGTGGGGCAATCAAAGTATTTTACAACAGTATTCAATGCCAAAATGTCTCACCAGGAAAATAGCTAAATATTAATCACAACATCTACATAAGAAAGGTAAGACTTTTTTCCTGTATATATTCAAGATTAGGTTTAATAAATACCAATTTAAGCTGCTACAGATACTGGTTAAAGGACAATGTTTGGGAAGTTACAGTATTTAATTTATTGAAGATGATACCTGTGTATTATATGAATGTGTTTATTAACTTTTGAACATTATTATTTACCTACTAGTCTATAATGACTTTGAATAGTCTGCTATGTAAGAATATATTTAGTCATTTAAAACTGTATATTATTATTTGGTTGACTTTGGTTGTACCAAAGCATGATGAAGTGTTGTTTTCTCAGCACTATTCTAAGGGCAGGGCAGGTATTCACAAGTCTCAAATACACTGTTTACTAGGATGCAGTTTGAAGATTTGTTTACAAAATATACTTTGCTGCCCCAGTGTAAACTCTATAGAAGTTTTGTTCAGATATGCTTATTAAGGAAATAATAAAACCTGATTCCTATTTTGTTCAACTCTACCTTTACCTTTGACCTTGCTCTAGATGTCTTCCTGAAAAAATCTAATCTTGACAGTAGTCAATTATTGAATTGCCAACTCATTTCTTGCCTCCCCTTTAACTCTGCTCTCAGAAAGATGTCTACAGCTGTACCATTGGCATCCTATTTCCTAGTTCACCATTTCCATCTCCTGAAGTTCAGCCTTTCAAGATTTCACAGCACTGAACTATTTACCAATACATTGCCTATTACCGTGGACTCGGCAAATCATGGCTGCTGAGACAAATCTGCTGTGGACTGTTTTTACACAGTCCACAAGCTAAAATGTTTTTAAAGGGTTGTTACCAAAAAGAAAGAGAAAGAGAAAAGAAACATATGAGACAGAGACCATAGACAGCCTTCAAAACCTAATATTTGCTATTCCCTTCTCTAGAGCTTCTACAATTATTTATACACACTGTTTATCATTCAATTAAAGAAAACTATTCTTGTGAAAGAAAGGGACACATGACTGAGAACCAAGAGTGAAAACAAACAATTGGAATAGATATAAAGGTGACTGAGATATAGGTATTAGCTGAAGAAGACTTTAAAATCACTATGATTAATATGGTCAAGAAGTAGAAAAAAGATGGAACCACAGAAGGTGAGCTGGAGATTTTCACCAGAGAAAAGAATCTAATGGAAATTCTAGAGATGAAAATCTCTATTAAGAAAATTTGGGGGAAAGAACGTATTAGGGCAGGATTAGTGAAGTGTAATATAGACCATTAGAAAATATGCATTTTGAGCCATAAAGGGAAAAAATGTGAAAAATGTAGAAGTGTTCCAGACATGTAGAGCAGAATAAATACGATTAAATTAACTTATATTGGAGTCCCAGACAGAGTAGAGAGAGTGAATGCGCAGAAGCACACTTCAAGAAATAATAGCTGAGAAATTTCCAAAACTTACAAAAGGAGAGGAGCTCTGGAGACCACATAAAAAGAGAGTTGCAAGATATGCAGAAAGGTCACTCAAGTTTTTGGCTGAGTTATGATCTAACATGAAAAAAGAAAACTAAAAACTACATAAGGCCTGAGAAAGAGCCCTTGGAAAGGACATTAAAATAGTAATTATAAATATCTTCATAGCCTCAAAATTTCTATTATGAATATATCTATATTTTTAAGAAGGTAGAGGAAAATATGAGCACAAGAAAGAGAGAAATGGAAGAAAAATTGAAAACTGTAGATATAAAATAAATTTATTTTGTTTTTTTTTAATTTTTATTTTATGTTGGAGCATAGTTGATCAACAATGTTGTGTTAGTTTCAGATGTACATGAAATTAAAAATACACTGATTGGGATTAATAGAAACTTAAGCATTGCAGAATAAATGATCAGTGAAACTGAAGACATAGCATTGGATAGGCCATCAGGGAACTTGGAGATATTATCAAGTGATCAAACATATACATGTATAACTGAAGTCACAGGAAAAGAATATAGAGAAGGGAGGCAAAACACATATTTGAAGAAATAATGACTGAAAAATGTCCAAATTTACTGAAAACTATATACCCACAGATTCAATTCAAGGAGTTCAAAGACCCATAGATTTAATTCAAGGAGTTCCATGACCCCCTGCAGAATAAATATAATAAAACTACCCCAAAGTATATCTTAATGAAATTGCTTAAAACTAGTAATTAGGAAAAAATCCAGATGAAAAGGACACATTATGTACAGGGGACAAAGATAAGAAGCATGTGTGGAGAGTCACCATTAATGTACTGAAAGAAAACAAACACATAACACACACGCATACACACACACACACGCGTGCGCACCCACACACACCCTTGTTGGCTCTGAATTCTTTAACCAGTGAAAGAACTCTTTCAAAAGTAAAGAAAAGACTTTTTGAGCCAAACAGAAGCTGAGAAAGTGTATCACCTGGAGACATGCATCACAAAAATTGTTACAGATAGTTCTTTAAACAGAAAAAATAGCACACAGAAATTTGAATCTTCATAAAGAAATAAAATGAGCCAGAAATGGTAAACATGTGGATAAACATAAAAACAATTTTTCCTTTAAAAAACTTAAAAATAATTAACATGACAAAGGATTTGGCAATGATTTCTTGGATATGTCACCAAAAGCACAGGCAACAAAGGGAAAAAAATTGATAAACTGGACTACATTAGAATAAAAAAAAACTGTGCATCAAAGAATACAGTCAACAGAGTGAAAAAGCAGCCCATGGAATGGGAGAAAATATTCAGAATTATATATCTGATAAGGGATTAATATCCAGTGTATATGCAGAACCCCTAAAACTCAACAACAAAAAAACAAACAACCTAATTAAAAAATGGGCAAAGAGCTTGAACAGACATTTTCCCAAAGCAAATATACAAATAGCCAATAAGCACATGAGAAGATGCTCAACATCACTAATCATTAGGGAAATCTAAATCAAAACCACAATGAGATATCACCTCACACTCATTAGACTGGCTACAATCATAAAACCAGAAAATAACAAATATCATTAAGGATGTAGAGAAACTGGAATGCTTGTATATTGTTGGTGGAAATGTAAAATGGTGCACCTGCTATGGAAAAAAATATAGTGGTTCCTTAAAAAATTTAAAATAGAATTATCATATAATTCAGCTATTCCTCTTCTGGGTATATATCCCCTAAAATTGAAATGAAGGTCTCAGATATTTGTATACCCATGTTCATAGCAGTGTGATTCGGTATAGCCAAAAGGTAGAAGCAACAGCAGTGACCATCAACAGGTAAATGGATAAGCAAAATGTGTTATATACACACAATAAAATATTATGCAGCCTTAAAAGGAAAGGAAATTCTGACACATGCTACAACATAGATAACTCTTGAGAACATTATGCTAAGTGAAAGAAGCCAATCACAAAAAGACAAAGGCTGTATGATTCCATTTATATGAGGTACCTAGAATAGTCAAATTTATAAAGATAGAAAGTAGAATGGTAGCTGCCAGGAATGAGGGGAAAAAGAATGGGGATTTGTTGTTTAATGGGTACAGAGGTTTAGTTTTGCAAGATGAAAGAGTTCTGGAGATTGGTTGCACAACTATGTGAATGCACTTAACACTACTGAACTGTACACTTGAAAAACGGCTAAGATGATAAATTTTGTTACGTGTATTATATCACAATTAAAAATAAAATTAAAATTAGATTATACACAGAGGTAATATGTGTAACAATCACATAAACGACAGAAGGAAGCGAATTGAAGTATACTGCTATAAGGATTTTATGCTACACATAATCTGGTATAACTATTTGGAAACAAAGTGTGATAAACTGGAGACATATAGTGTAGATCCTAGAGCAACCACCATAAAATAAAACAAGGAGGAATAGCAAGTGTGGCACTAAAACAGAATCTTTTAAAAAGGCAAGGAAAAAGAGAAAAAAAACAACAACAAAGAGCAAATAGGAAAAGTTGAAAGCAATAGGTTGATTGCAGATTTAATTCTAAACATATTGATAATTATATTAAAGGTAAATTGTCTAAATATTCTATTTAAAAGGTAAAAAGTCAGATTGGATTCAAAAAGTAAGACCAACTATATATTATCTACAATGAGCCTATTTAAAGTATAGACACAGAGATTAAAAGTGGAATGACGGAAAAATATAAACCTAGAAAATACAAATAAAAAACCTAAATTGGCTATATTAATATCAAGACAAAATCAATTCTAAAACAAGGAATATTACTAGGAGTAAAGTGAGATATTTCATAATAAAAGGTGTCAATTTATCAAGACATGACAATCTTGAGTGCGTATATGCCTGATAACAGACCTTCAAAATACATGAAGCAAAACTGATAAAATCGAAAGAAGAAACAGGTAAATTATATCACACACACATATCTATAGTTGGGGATTTCAACCCTCTTCTTTCTCTAATTGATAGAATGAGTACAAAGAAAATCAGTAAAGATACAAAAAACTTGGATAACAATATCAACCCATTTAACCAAGTTGAAATTTATAGTGCACACCATCTCAAACTAGAAGAATACACATTCTTTTCAAGAGCATACACAACTTTGTCCAAGATAGACTATATTATGAATCATTAATCAAGTCTCAAAAAACATGAGGATTAAAATTGTACAAAATATAGCCTCTGAACACAATGAAATTAAACTGGAAATCAATAACAAAAATATTTCTGGAAAATACTGAAATACTTGGAAGTTAACGACTTCTAGACAAAAAAGCATTCACAAGGAAAATGAGCAAATATTTTGAAGACTGATAATAAAAATGATATCTGAAGGATGTAGCTAAAGCATTTCTTGAAGGGAAATTTAGAGCAATGCTTCTAATGCTTACATTAGAAAATATGAAAGATCTCAAATCAATGTGGAAACTTCTATCTAGAAACTAGAAAAAAGAAGATAAAATTAAACTTAAACAAAATGAGAAAATAAAGATAAGAATAGAAATCAATAAAATTAAAACTAGAAAATTGATAAAAATAAATAAATCCAACAGCTGGTTCTTTGAAAAAATCAATAAAGTTGATAAAATTCTGCCCAGACTGATGAAGAAAAAAGAGAGAAGACACCAATTAATAGTATCAGAGTGAAATGAGGATATCACTCCTTTAGGTGTAAATGTATAGCTGATTCACTTTGTTATAAAGCAGAAACTAACACACCATTGTAAAGCAATTATACTCCATTAAAATAAAAATAATGTAATTTTATAAACAACCTTATGCCCACCAACTCAACAAGTTAGATGAAATGCATAGTTCAATGATGAAATGTCACCTACTGCCAGACTCACCTAAGAGGAAAAGATAACCTGGATAACCTTATATCTATTAAAGATATAGACATCATAGTAAAATCTTTTCCACAAAGAAAACTTGAGGCCCTGATATCTTCACTAGTGAATTCCACCAAATATTTGAGGCTGAAATAGTATCAATTTTACACAATCTGCTCCCAAAATAGAAGAGAAGGGGATAATTCCCAACCCATATTATGATGCCTGTATTACCTGGTATCAAAACCAGATAATGACATAACAAGAATACTACACTACAGTGGCCCTCATGAACAGGGGAACAAACAAATAAACAAAACTCCTTAACAAAATTTTAGCAAATCAATTCCAGAAAATATAAAAAAAAAAACCACACATCATGAAAAACAGATTATCAGAGAGATGCTAAATTGATCTAACAGAGTTGTGTGTTGGTGTATGTGTAACAACAGGCTCCAGAAGGGGGAAAAAGAAAAACTAATTTGCAGCATTTGCCAATTTTCCTGTTGTAATTCCCACCATGGACAATTTCCTTTCAAGTATCACTGTTCATTTTACTGAATGCAGAGTTGGAAAAGAGGCACACAAGTGGCATACTACTGGTTTAACATTTAAAAATCAATTCAAACAAATCATCATATTAACAGTGTAAAAGAAAAAAAAAACAACTATGATCCTCTCAATAAATGCAGAAAAATCATTTGAACATATTCAATACAAACTTATAAAAACTGAGCATATTAGTTTCTTAGGGCTGCTATTACAAATCACCACAAATTTGGATGGCTTAAAACAACAAACATGTATTATTACACAGTACTGGAGGCTAGAAATCCAAAATAAATTTGTTGGCAGGGAAATACTTTCTCTGGAGCCTCTAAGGGAAACTCTTCCTTGCCTCTTAGCTTTTGGTGGTTGCCAGCAATGCTTTGTATTCCTTGGCTAATTGATTACTCTGATCTCTGCCTCCATCTTTAATGATCTTCCCTGTCTCTATTTCTGTCTTTCTTATCTTCTTATGAGGACAACCCTAACCTAGTATGACTTTATCTTAATTATAACTATAAAGACCTTACTTTCAAATAAGGTCATATCAACAGTGGGGGTTACAATTTAAACGTATTTTGGGTGGGGAGAGGCACAATTCAATCCATAATACAGAACAAACTTGGGAAAATGGCATCTACAAAAAATCTACTGCAACATCGTACTTCAAAGACCAAATGCTTTCCCCCTAAGATCAGAAAAAAGGCAAAGTTTTCCGGTCCCACCACTTCTTTTCAACATTTTACTGGAGGTCCAAACTTGATCAATAAAGCAAAACAAAGAAATGAAACAAATTCAGATTGAGAAAAAAACAATAAAATTGTGTTTATTCACAGACAACCTGATTTTCCATGAAGAAAATCTTAAGTAATATACTAATTAGATATAAAACTAATTTATGAGTTTTGTATTGTCATAAGATATAAGATCAGTATACAAAAGTCAATTATATTTCTATATACCAGCAACAAACAATTGGAACTTTACAGAAAAGAATTCCATTTTAAATTATATAAAACATGAAATAATTGGGGATACATTTAAATTTAATGTACATTTAATACTGTATGCTTAAAACTGCAAAACATTACTGTGATAAATTAAACACCTCAATAGAGAGAATGCATGAACATAGATCAGAAGGCTTAATACAGTTCAGATGTGAATTCTCCTCAAAGTGATCTAAAAATTCAATGCAACCCAATCAAAATCCTTTCAAGTTTTCTGTAGAAATTGATAAGCTAATTCTAAAATTTATATGAAAATGGAAGACTCTATATAATCAAGGTAAATTTGAAAAAGAAAAAAAATTTTGAAAAAACATGGACTTTATCTGATTTCAAGAATTACAATTAACCCTTGAACAGAGAGGGGGTTAGGACCGCTGACCCTCCCCTGCAATTGAAAATTCTAATATAATTTATTGTCTGACCTCCACATCCCAGTTTCTTCCATATTCACGGTTCTGCAACATGCATTCAAACAACCTAGGGTCATGTAGTACTATAGTATTTACTATTGAAAAGAATCCACAAATAAATGGACCCACGCAGTTCAAGCCCATGTTTTTCAAGGGTCAACTGTACTATTACTCTACAGTAATTAAGATAGTATTATATTATCATGAAGATAAACATATAGGTTAATGAAACAGAACTGATTCCATATTAGACCCACATGTGTATTACCAAAGATTTCTGAAAAGTTCCAAGGAAATTAGTTAGGAAATTCCAGTAAGTTGTGCTGGATCAATTGGCTATTTATATGCAAAAGATTAAACCTCAATGCCTACTTTATACTATATATATCAAAAGTATCTCAAAATGAATCATAAACATAAGTATAGGAGCTAAAAGATAAAATGGAAAGAAGAAAACTTAGGGAAAAATACTTCCCTTTTTTGTAGGTTTAGTTGTCAGTGAGGAGGACATATTTATAGGAGAATTTGCTTTAGTTGTGGAATAGAGAGGCAAGAAAATACCACTCCCACTAAATTGCCATACTAAGGAGGGGTTGTGGGGGTTTTAGTGTTTTTCCTCTGATGGATATGGTTGCCCTTCTTTCTTTTTTCCTTTATACGCCTTCCCCCGATCATGAATGTTCCATACATATGGAATTACATACGTTTCTGGTCTTTTTTTCCTCTAGTCATCTATTTTTCTCACTTACCTATTGCTGTATAACATGTCACCTGAAAATTTAGTGGTTTATAAAACAGGCATCTATTTAACTCAAAATTCTGCAGTTTGGGCAAATTTGGTAAGATCCGGTTGTCTCAACATCATGTGATATCAACTGTGACCACTCATGGCAGCTCAGCTGAGATGGACATGTCGAAGATGTCCACGAGTTCTTCAAGACTTCTTTCCATGTGGTGTTCTCTTATCATTAGAAACTTATAGCCAGAGCTCCTTAGAAGCCAGCAGGATGCTAATAAAAGCTTCCCACGTGGATACACTTCATTGGGTAAGCTATTGTAAAGCCTCTGTTAGTATTATTCTTGCTGTCTCATGACCAGATTCAGTATTGGAGGGGAGGACACAAGGTGTGTATCCTGGGGATGTCTCCAGTATAACAGTCTGCCACATACCAGGAGCCCTGTCTAAGTAGGTAGCTCTCTTTTATCAGACTTCCACTGCTGCCTACTGCTTGTTATATGTGGATTTTGTGTAGGTGGGAAGGGAGATATTTCCCTGAAAATTTCCCCCAAAGTTAATTCTGCTAATTCTACTTGTTCTGTCTTGGATTCTAGTTTTTTCTGGAATCATCGTTTCCTTTGCAGAGCTATTTTCCAAGCTTTTTTTGAGCAGTTTTCTCAACAGGTCAATCTAATCCTACTTACACCTAAATCTTCTAGTGATATCTACCAAATTTTAAATTTACAATTATTTTTCATTTTTATGATAGATTTTTTTTTGTTTCTTTTTGTCCCCAAATATCTTTTCTATCCTTTTTTCCTGGGATATATGGTTGAAAGTAAAGTAAAGGAGACACATAGGCTGTGTCCACCATAATGTTCTGTGGTGATGAGATAAATGACTCTAGTTGGCTCCATCTCTGAATCCTTTCCATTAGAACTGCCAGCTTCCCCCATTCTCAATATACCCACAAGTCACAACTCTCAGTATTCACTTTTCTGTATCTCTCACATTGACTCCAGAGGCTTATTCACATGACTTGCTTTGGTCAGTGGGGTATTAGCAACCATGATTCAACAGAGGCATATATATGTTTTCACACTGGGAATTATCCTCTTGAAATGTTCTTTCATGGAACATTTACAGCAGCCATGCTATAAAGTAGTCCAGGTTATTTTGCTGGAGAGAGGTCACATGGAGAGGTGCTGGTGGATGAGACTTCATGAACTGAGAGAAAAGGACATGTCAAGGAGAACTGAGGCATTCCAGCCAGACTCCCCACTGAATGCAGCTACTTGAACGACCCCAGTCAAAACCATGTGGATCAAAAGATCTGACCAGTCAACCCCAGAATCACAAGAAATAAAAAATCACTGTTTTAAGACACTGTTTTGGGGTGTTTCATTATGCAGCAATAAATAACTCAGTCATGCACAAAGGAAAGCCTTGCCCCCAGACAAACTGGACTACTCACATTTCCCATAAATTCTTTCTCGTTTTTCCTCCTTTATTGGTTTCCTCATGTTTTTACTTCCTTCTAGAATGTGTATGCCTCTCTGCCTATTGAAATCCTACACATCCTTCAAGATGTTGAGACATTAAGTATTGAGCAAAGTGATAAAGGTAACCTGTATTTCTAATATGTTTTGGCTTATCTTTCTTTACTTCTTACCAAGCAGAAAATCCCCCAGGATTTATGGTTGTCTCTATTTTCATTAACTAGGCGGAACTACAACACTGTCATTATTTTAAACCCAAGTGATTGTAAGTTGTCGACATGCCAAGAAAACTGCTATTGTAGTTGATTGAAGCTGTTTCAGGAGTTCATTTTCTTTTTCAGCTGTCTGGTTCTTGCAATTAGTGGAAAATGGACCCAATGATAATAATTACAGCAGTCGTTTTTCGAATGCTTACAGCACTGTGTTAAGGCGTTTACATGTGTAATCCAGGTGTCCCACACCTCAGCATTCCGTGCTTACCAAAGAAGGTCCTCATCCAGAAGCTACTATGCTATTCTACTCCTGCTCTGGCTCCACTTGGTAAAATCTGCTCACAAATCCACTTGGTAAAATCTCATAGTGTCATTTCCCATTGTGAAAATGCCGATCTACATTAGGAGTGTGGTCTCCCTATTTCCCCAGAGCTTGGGACTACTTGGTTTGGGTTGTAAGAGCATGAGTGGAAAAGGAGCTTCCTACCCAATTCTTTCCCAGGCTTGTCATCTGGGTTCTGAAACAGGTCAGCTTATATAAAGAGTCTCATAGATAATAAAAAGTAAGAGTAGATATTTATTAATCATTGGCCAAGCACTTTACGTTTTATCCACAGTTCCATGTAATATACCCAACACCTCTACGAAATAGTATTATTATCATCACCGTTTCTCAGATGGGTATGCAGACTTAGAGAGGTGAACATGCCCAAGATCAAACAAGTTTCCAAGAAATTGCATCAGTTTTTGTCTGTCCCTACTCTAATCATAGGAGCTCAAATCCAGTTCAAGGAGCTTGATGGGTGTCATGCATGTCCCATTTCATTTGTTTACCCAGGTCTGATTGCCACCAGGAACTCTCAGCCCATTCCCCCATTCCACTGCATTGATTTTGCAACCAAAGCTCCTCTCTTATAAGAGAATGAAAACAGATATGGAGGAAAGGAGGATACAGAGGAGCTGCCTGCATTAACATGTGTATCCAACTCAGTCAGCCAAACGCAGCCCATTACACCTGCATTATCTTGCTATTCTAAACAACAAATACAATATATATGATGGTTAGCCTTGTTCCTGTTTTACAGCTGAAGAAACTAACACTCAGCACTGTTAAGCAATCTGTCCACTCTCACAAAGGGATCATGTGATTATGAGCAGAGTGATTAGTAGTGCAAACTGAGCTCATGAGTCTGTCGTAATATGTCCTGGAGAAGGCCTTAGGAAAGTGAGAAAACAGAGCTTACCTAAACTGGGAATTTCGAATATTTATTTAGGAGGAAACTTTTTTTGCTATCAATTTGAACAAAGGGACTTCCAATAACTAGAGATATGTGTTGAGATTCTCAATATAGAAAGAGATAACATGCAGACATGAACAAGTAACCGCTTAAATCAATCAGATTTATATCTGTAAAAAAAGTAATTTCACATTTATGTTCTAATATTGATGTTATAACTTCAGGCTTCTAGCAGGAAATGAGAGGAATGTCCTGTCTTATTTTCCTCCAGTGGCTTAGAAGCCCATGCCAGGAACAAACTGCAAGTACCCAATTTCCTCAGTAAATGCCACCCTAGCTGTTGCTTACTTTTCATATTAAAATATTTCTAATACAGGCAGGGTTTGTACTCTCTCTAAGGAGAATTGGTTTCATTTTTATTATATACTTAAGGAACACCTTAACTTTTCAAAGTGAAAATTAGTGAGGAAGGAAATAAATTAAGATGAAATAGAAGGTATTTACTGAACCTGGTATATTTCTGAAGAAAAGTGTGTGGTATACCACATAATTATGAAATTAGGTCTTAATTAAAATGGCAAATGCTTAATGTGTTAATGCATTTCATATAAAATTAAACTCTATAGTCCAAGGTAGCAGATAAAACTTTATTCTATCCCCCTAAAAATACATAAATAAAGATTCAGAAGAAGATGACAGCAATCTAGTCTGAGATTAGGTCGTAATTTTATTATATCAATCAACCACGTTTTAAAAAAAATTTATTAAAATCGTTCCTTCTCCCCATATATTTTCTTTAATATATTAGGTTAGTATTGTAAATCTATTCATTTTCCTGGGTTTCTTAATATTAGGTAAAATAAGAATATTCAGAGATGAGGCTGCATCATCATTTCATATTTTTAGCCAGGAGGGGTGCAATGGACTGAATATTTGTGTCCCTCCCAAAATTCAAATGTTGAAATCCTAACCTCCAGTGTAACAGTATTAAGAGGTAGGGCCTTTGGGAGGTGGTAGGTCATGAGAGTTGAGCCTTACTGAATGGGATTAATGCCCTTATAAAAGGGACCCTACAGAGATTTCTTGCCCTCTCTTCACCATGTGAGAATACAAGAAGTTGGCAATTTGAAACCGGAAGAGGGCTTTCATCAGAACTCAGCCGTGCTGGCACCTGATCTCAGACTTCTAGCCTCCAGAAATGTGTGAAAAAAATTTCTGTTTATAACCCACTCAGTCTGTGGTATGTTTTTATAGCAGCCTGAACTAAGACAAGGAATATGCTTTATAGCCATCAATGAGAAAGGCTTATATTTCTGATAAACTTCATCAAATGAAACATAAACTTTCTTATATTTATTCCATAGCATAGAATTTGTAGATTATAATTTTTTATATAAAATGATCCACACAATATTCTCAATAAAAAACACCTTCTTGTATGGAATCGCCTCCTTCATTAAAATAAACACATAAAGCCTCAATGTTTTACCCCTAGAAGGATAATTGGTAGGTGGAAGGGAGCAGCTGGAATGAGTTACTCCACATCTGTTGCTCTTGAATTATGTTTTCTCTACCCTCATTTAGCCCCCAGAAGCACACTGCCTTTTTTTTAAAAAAAAAATTCTTATTCAAGCATGGACACAGAGCTTTTCTATTTGTTGTCCTTCTCATGGTTGAAAAAGGAAAGAATTTTCAAAGATTTTATACAATACTGAGGTACAATGAAAATGACATTAAAATAGAAAGTATATGAAGCTTAAATAGGTTACTGATTTTACCATAACTAGTTTACCTTCAGTACTGCAGATGCATGAATAAGTCCAGCTGAGCTTAGACATCAGAAGAAGCCTACAACTAGCTCAGATAAAAATTTTGATCCACAGAATTGTGAGCTTAATAACTTTTTTTAATAGAACTTTATTGGAGTATAATTGCTTCACAATACCGTGTTAGTTTCTGTTGCACAACAAAGTGAATCAGCCATATGCATACACATGTTAACTTATTAATAAGTTAATATTTTATTTTTAATCCTATATTTTGGATCTTTACTTTTGTAGGGATGATAACTTTCAAAATTTAAAGGTGTTAATATGATGATATACAGAAAATAAATCTAAACATAACTAAGAAATTTGACACTAGTTTTACAGATTTATTCACATAATTAATTAACTCATTCTTATAATGACAATATTTTAAAAGAGAAACTTCCAACGAACTTTAGAAACCACCCATAAAAAGGAGGAAATGGAGCCTGAAAGTGGTATTCCAAAAGTAAAAGCTTTAATAAAGTTAATATTACTAATAATAAATTTTTCAAGTACAGCAATATAATCAAAATAATATCACTGGGAAGCAGAGATATCAGAATATAATAAGCAAATAGTTATATCATCATAAAACATTTTCCTACAAAAATTATGAAAGTTATTGACAAAGGAACTACATTTCAAATGGAGCAATAAAGCATAGCATTCAACTTTTATACAATGACACCATTTATTCAAACAAAATCTTATATGTAATCACACTAAAACACATCTGAAACCATGGCTTCTCTAGAATGATAGGTGCCAAAATGATTATATATAAGAATCACCTAGGAAGTTTTAAAAGCATGCAGATTAGACCTCATCACAGATAATTAAAAATAATAATCCTCCCAAGTGATTCTAACACACAGGCAGGGGTGAGAACCAGGGCTCTGGAAGAATTAGAAGGTGACCTGGAGGCCCATTCACTTGGACCACTGCTGTCAACTGCAGAATCCAGGAAATAGATTTGGAAGACCACTAGAATAACAGGTTGTTTCTAACTGACAATTAATAAACAAATTATATTTTGAAATAAGTAAGATTTTAGTAAAAGTAAGTTCAGGAATAAAAATAGTAAATGTTACTTAGTCCTTTGAGGAAGATGTGATCATATTAAATATACCAGACAGTGATAAAACAATAATTATGAAACAGGAAAGGGACCTATCTGTTATAGAAAAAAAATTCCACCACTTGAGGCAGTTAGAAAGAGATTTTAAAAAGCATCAGCCTGGCTAAAAAGCACATGAAAAGATGCTCAGCATCACTAATTATCAGAGAAATGCAAATCAAAACTACAATGAGGTATCACCTCACACTGGTCAATGGCCATCATCAAAAAATCTACAAATAATATATGCTGGAGAGAGTGTGGAGAAAAGGACATTCTCCTACATAGTTGGTGGAAATGTAAATTGGTACATCCACAGTATGGAGGTTCCTTAAAAAAACTAAAAATAGAGCTACCATATGATCCAGCAATCCCACTCCTGGGCATATATCTGGAGAAAACCATAATTCAAAAAGATACATGCACCCCAGTGTTCATTGCAGTACTATTTACAATAGCCAGGACATGGAAGCAACCTAAATGTCCATCGAGAGAGGAATGGCTAAAGAAGATATGGTACATATATACAATGGAATATTACTCAGCCATAAAAAAGAGTGAAATAATGCCATCTGCAGTAACATGGATGGACCTAGAGATTGTCATACTGAGTGAAGTTAAGTCAGACAGAGGAAAGACAAATATATGATATCACTTATATGTGGAATCTAAAAAAAAGGGTACAAATGAACTTATCTACAAAACAGAAATAGAGTTACAGATGTAGAAAACAAACTTATGGTTACCAGGGGGGTAAGGGGGGGAGGGATAAATTGGGAGATTGGGACTGACATATATACACTACAGTATATAAAATAGATAACTAATAAGGGAACTCTATTCAATACTCTGTAATGGCCTATATGGGAAAAGAATCTAAAAAAGAGTGGATACATCTATATGTATAACTGATTCACTTTGCTGTACACCTGAAACTAACATAACATTGTAATTCAACTATACTACAATAAAAATTAAAAAAAAAAAAGCATCAGCCAATGAATTAACAATTTGTGTTGTCCAGTATGAGACACTTGGAGCTATATATTTTACAGTAGACTTGATTCCTACTCTCGAGAAATCATAATAAAAAAGAAATTTCCAGTTAGAACACATACACACAATTTACATAATGCACGGTGTTGTGTATTATATATAATATGTTGTACGTATAATAGTATATATAATATGCTCTACACACATACATATACAGTATAGACACACATAAATTCATTTTTAAATGTTTAAATGATGATCTGTGGTCTTTGTTGATGGTAGAAGGATATAGATTTAGAATATATTTTTAAAATCGGAATTGGTTATTATTTATGTTTCATTATTATTTGAATATTATGTTTAATAATATGCACACTTTTTTAGCAACTATTTAAGTCACCAAAAAATCTGTTAATAAACTTTAACCTGAAAGATCCAGATAGATAAGATAAAAGTGAAGATTTTTAGTATTAATTAATTTTTAGGATCATCTACAAGTTCCTTCATCCTGGGTGTGACCTTTTACGTTCAATTTTGGCTGTATACACTCTCCATGAAAGTTGAAGCAAATGCTTTAATATAGATGGAAACAAGTTAATTAGTGGACTTTTTTTTTTTTTATTATGGTCTTCATTATGCCTGAAAGAATGAGTGACATTAACATCTATCCCCTAAAAGCTAATAATGCATTTGTGAGCCACACCATAAGTTTATTGAAAACTAGAAAATAAAAATACAAGCTTTAAAAAAGTAATCTTGCTACAAACAGAAGCACGTAGAGTGGCAATACAAATGACTGCTATAAAATGTACCTAAGTTTTAATGTATTAAAAAATGTGATATTTTTTTCACATGGAGAAAGTGTAATAACTTTAGGAATTCATAATCCCTGAAGTATATAATTCATTTCCTGATATTTTGGCCAAACATCTTAATAAAAATTCAAAGTTATGGAAGTCATTTTAAAATTAAATTTGCTTTAATCAATGGGAAATCTTCTGACCATATTGCCACTTCTCAGTAAAAAAATGAATACAAACACTGCAAATCTGAGTTTAAATTCAAGACTCTAGGTCTTAACTTTAGCTGGCTAATTGGGCATGTTTGACATTTGTTTCTTTATTCCTTATTCTTTTTCACTTTGAATTTTTTCTTTAATGAAGACAAAATTCTTGACAACTACACTGCCCCAGAGATTAGATTTGTAGCAATGAGGTCAAGTCGCTCTATATTTACATTTCTCCTAAATTCTCATCCTTTTTAGTAACATTATCCATTTCCTTACCCTCTTTGTGGTGACTTATTTTACCTGCTAACCTTTCTCTTTCACGGTATTATTATCAGGGTCGCTATTTCTTGTAATCAGAATGCACATCTTGCTATTAGTTTAAAGCACAACTTTGTTTTTCAAATAGGTTGACACTCAGATTTTGATAACAGCAGCGACTGAATGGCACCTTGAGTCATTTACTTCTTAAATCACTTCAAAGTTTTAAGTCTCCAAACCAGGCCAGGAAGTTGAAAATATTTCACTATTTACAGAGAGATATTACAGACTCTTTCATCGCTGTTGTATACCAGTTTTTGAACAACTAACCTGAGTAGACCTCCTTTGGTCTCTTGTGCATGCATTTGTTCACTCAGCAAACACTTGTTCAGCATTTGCCACATCCTAAGAATTGTGTGAGGCAGTGAAAACTCAGAAATTAAAAAAGAAAAAAATCCCTGCCTTCCAGGTGCTCACATCAAAGATCAAAGCAAGCAGACATTTGGTGTACACTGGGATCCTGGGGGATGGATTAAAGTTTTGCATTTTATGCAAAAGAAAGAGAAGGGAAGAGGAGAGGGAAGTTTTCCCAGTGGAAATAAACACAAGCTAAATTTGAATTAACAGTAAATGTCAGCAAGTGGTGGGGAAATGGTACTTCAGGTCTCTGGCCAAGAAAATGCACTGCTAAGGTCTCCTGCTGCAGGGAGCATAGTTGACTGACAGCCCCAGCTGGACTCACTACTCCATTCATGTAGAGGCTATGCTTCTTTTGGCCTGTTTTGGGCCAAAAACTGAGAGCTGTGGGGTACTTGTGCAGGCCATTCCTGTGGGATGGGGGACTCTTCTAATGGATGCCTTTGGTTCCATTCCTCTTCGCCTCATGAAGCTTTCTAAGAATTGTGCTGAAGTCTGAGAATCTTCCTTCCAAGTCCTCCTTGCTCTCTCCCACCTTTTCTTTTTCTTTTTTTTTTTTTCAGGTCAGACCTCTTATCATGGACTGAATGGTTTCTCTCTATATTTCTTCTTTTTCCTTTTTATCTTTCATATTTGCCCGCCTCCCCCTACCCAATCTCTCTTTCATGACTAATCTTGTTTTGGAGACTGCTCCTTGGGAAACCTGAATTAACACAGGTGGTACCAAGAGTGGTCCAATGAACATGTGGTGTGGGGACTGGTTCACTTGTTGCCTGGTGAGCGAAGAGTATACTATCCTGAGTGGTATTTGGGTAAAGATAGCCCCTGGCAAAGGTGGTGGCCTAATTGCTGAAGATTTCACTGGAGGTAACCTGGGAAAATGTCCTGGTACAGGGGAAGCCCCATGCAGGTGCAAAGATTGAGACATTTTATATTTCAAGTGATATGACCGATAAGGGGTTAATATCCAAAATACATAAACAGTTCATACAACTCAATATGAAAAAAACAAGCCCGATTAAAAAATGGGCATAAGACCTTAATAGACATTTTCCCAAAAAGGACATACAGATGGCCAAAAGGCACATGAAAATATGCTAAACATTGCTAATTATTAGAGAAATGCAAATCCAAACCACAAGGAGATATCACCTCACACCTCTCAGAATGGCTATCATCAAAAACTCTACAAATACACTTTGGCGAGGATGTGGAGGAAAGGAAACCCTAGTACACTGCTGGCGAGAATGTAAATTGCAGTCACTGTGGAAAACAATATGGAGGTTCCTCAAAAAACTAAAAATAGGACTACCATGTGATTCAGCAATCCCACTCCTGGGTATATATCCAAAGAAACGGAAACACTAATTCAAAAAGATACATGCACCTCAATGTTCATAGCAGTACTATTTACAATAGCCATGATATGGAAGAAAACTAAGTGTACATCAGCAAATGAATGAATAAAGATGTGGTATATATATACAATAGAATATTACTCAGCCATAAAAAAGAATGAAATTCTGCCATTTGCAATAACATGGGTGGACCTAGAGAGTATTATGCTTAGTGAAATAACTCAGAGAAAGACATATACTGTATGTTATCACTTATATGTGGATTTAAAAAAAACAAACGAATGAATATAACAAAACAGAAACAGACTCAGAGATACAGAGAACAAACTAGTGGTTGCCAGTGAGGAGAGGGGAGGAGGGAGGGGCAAGATAGGGGCAAAGGATTAAGAGGCACAGATTACAATACTATGTATAAAATAAATAAGCTACAAGGATATAGTGTACAGCACAGGAAACATAGCCAATATCTTATAATAACTTTAAATGGATATAATGTATAAAAACATTGAATCACTATGTTGTACACCTGAAACCAATATAGTATTAAAAATCAACTATACTTCAATTAAAAAAATAGGACGAAGTGAGAGAGTGGCATGGACATATATACACTACCAAATGTAAAATAGATAGCTAGTGGGAAGCAGCTGCATAGCACAGGGAGATCAGCTCGGTGCTTTGTGACCACCTAGAGGGATGGGATAGGGAGGGTGGGAGGGAGGGAGACGCAAGAGGGAAGAGATATGGGGATATATGTATATGTATAGCTGATTCACTTCATTATAAAGCAGAAACTAACACACCACTGTAAAGCAATTACACTCCAACAAAGATGTTAAAAAGAAAAATAAAAAGTACTTTTCTGATTAGTTAAAAAAAAATTCAGGCGTTTTAGAAATATGGGGGCAAGGATTCCTACAAGGACCTCAGAGCTGGCTGGTTATTTCTACCCTGAATCGACTTCTCGCCAGGGGGGTAATGAGAAACTGAGGGATGTTAGCAAGCAGTAAAAGGCTAAGTGTGAGTGCCAGAGGTTCTCTTTGGTAGCTTACACAAAGTGTTTTGTCTCCTGCAGTGGAATTGTGGACCGAGCTGAGGCAGTAGCTCATGACTTGATATTTATATTCAAAGAGCTCCAGAAATGTCCAAATGTTCAGAAAACCAGGTCCTTTTTGCTGGGTTCAAGTCTCTGGCTGGGAAAACATGGGACTCTAAATTATGGGATGGGGACATCTGGATGGATGCCTTTGAGGATGCTGGCACTGCAGAACCCCCTGAACCATCAGAACTTGCAGAGCAGACTCTCTCCTTCTTAGTAAGACGTAGGACATCTGCTGTGCTAGAAGATGCTGTAGAGATTTCTCCCCCTCATGGTAACAGGTGTGTCCTTGAGGAGCTGTGCCAATTTCCTCCCCCGGTTGCCAGGCTGATAACTAGAGTTAAATCCCAACATCATCCACATGAGGGTGTGCTTAAGAGAGGAAAGAGAACCCACTGAAGGAGATGTGAGCATTAGTTAGCAAGCACTGAAAGGAGCAAGGAGAGTAAATCTGAGATTGAATCTTGGATGTGTCTAATCAATGGGATGAGATATAAGGTGAGGCAATCAAGAATTCACTCACTTGGGGGCAATTATGGGGGGCGGGGGGGACACAGGATTTAACACCCTGCTATTACTTTAGGTGATGAGGCAAACTTGCTGCTAGAGTAGCTCTTACAGGCCGGAAGAAGCTATGCCCCAGGCTGAGCAAAGTGGAAATGCCTGAGTTGCACTGGAAGACGGTAGAGGAATAAGCAAAGAGGTGAGGGGATTGTTAGAATAAATAAATGAGGTCAGAAGACCCAACAGGGGATTATGTTCCACAGGAAGGCCCAGAGGACATGGCATTCACCATGATCATTGGGAATGCACTGAGGAGAGAGGCACCAGCATTTCCAAGGAGTTCTGTGTTGAATCTCTTCTGCAGGTCTGCAAGGGGAGGGGGGGGGGCAGTCACAGAGCTGGGATCATCAACATCAGTGGGGGATAACTCTCTCCTAGTTATTAGGGTCAAGGTGTCAAAGTAGGGGAAATGGCATTCTTTACTGATTTATATTAACTGACTAGCAATAATACGGACTTTAACAATTTCTGCAAAGATTTTAACACTATATCTAATAAATTCCATAATTGTCATAGGTATCACTCAAAAGGAAAAGAGGAAAGTATTCAAACTTTGAGTCTATATTGAATTTAGTTTATGTGGTGATGTCTGGTGAACTGTTTATGACCAACTTGTGTGTGGACTAAAGAGGGTCCTGTGAAAGAACTCATTTTCACAGAAAACGAAAACAGT
The DNA here is from genome assembly GCF_028564815.1 of Eubalaena glacialis. Lineage (NCBI taxonomy): Eukaryota > Metazoa > Chordata > Mammalia > Artiodactyla > Balaenidae > Eubalaena > Eubalaena glacialis. The sequence continues at coordinate 175,035,740 of NC_083716.1, read as the reverse complement.
GATGTGCTTAGACCAACATGAATGTTTTAGTCTTCAGCTGAGACTAGTGAATGTGCAAAATTACAGTTGATTGGACAATCTACCCAAGTAGGTAAGATTAGGAAGCAGTAAAATATGACCTATTTCTGCAGTGTTGAAGAGCATGAGGTTTAGACTGACATCTGAATCCATTAGGCACTAATCATGTAACACTGAGCAAATGATTTAACTTCTATAAGCCTCAGTTTTCTAAACTGTCAAAGAGGAATAAATACTTGGCTCAGAAAATGGCACATAATAGAAAGCGAAAGAAAACTAGTTACTACTGTTATTATTACATCATTCATTCTGCTCAACATTTCATGGGTCCTTTTATTCTGAAGATATTTCCTCTCTTTGGCCCTGGGAAATTAACTTCTACAATGTTCTTTCTTTTGTTTCACTATTTAGTTTTTGACCTTCTTTCTATAGATCTGATATTTTATTGAATTGTTCTGTGTTTCATCTTTCCTTTTATATTTTTTTACCTCTTTGTATTTTTGCTCTTTGCTTTGAAAAATTTCATCAAATTTTATCCTCCAGTCCTTTTACAGATTTTTAAACCATACAATCATATTTTAAATTTCAAAGAGCTTTTTTCCTGTAATCTTCCCTCTTTTAGAATTATATACTTGTTTTTTAGAAACAATATATTCTTGATTTTCTCTGGTGATGTATCTAGATCTTTTTATATCCACCTATCTAGCTTACTATTTTCATATTTCCTGAAAAATCTGTTTCTTCTCTGTTTAAATATTCTTTTGTTTATTTTATTTAATAGGGTTTCCTCAGAAGTCTGGCGATCTTTGACTGTTCCTTTTTTTTTTTTGTAATATGGATCCATCTGCTTCTTCCCTGAAATGGGAAGTGTGACTGGACTAGCAGTGGACAAGAAATGGTAAAGCAATAAATAAAATAAGGTGAAAGAGACTTACTGTTTCTATGTAAATCTCAACAGATAATTACTAAAAATTGTTACTACTGGATTAGTTGTAAGGTAATGATAAAAGTGCTTAAACGTTGAATGTCTGGACCGATTTGCATTCAATTTATTTTAGGAGTGTTCTTACACCCCTTTAAGGAAACTGATATTACATATTTAATTTATACCTTGGGCTGTAGTAGGGTAAGAATGAGGAAGGAAGACTCCAATTAACTAATGTACTCAAAAGAAAAACTTTGGAACTATGTGGAAAGATTGTGTCTGAATGTGTGTTCTTAAAGTTTAAAGCTACAATGAAATACTTAAGATATCCAGGTATTATTTCTGGGGTTTCTGGCTATAAGTGACTTTTTGGTCTATTGACGAAATACTAATAGTTTCACATTAAAAGTGCGTACTAAGATGGCAGACAAATTTGTCTTTAACAAATATAAAAATAATGTTATAGTTAGTATATTCATCTATATTTTCACATGAATAGTCTTTATGTTAATTTAGGGCTCCTTGTATTAGTATATGCTTTTAATGAGGGGAAGCTTTGCTACACAAAGAGAGATCCACGAACCAAAAGTATTATCACCCTGGAGCTTGTTAGAGATGCAGAATTTCAGCCCCTTCCAGACCTACTGAATCAAAATCTGCATTTTACCAAGGTCCCCTGCTGATTCTCATGCTCACTGAGGTCTGCCCAGTAGATAGGGAAGAGGATCGAATTGAGGGTCATTATTCCTTATTCTAGAACTGCTTTTTTCCTTATGATATGTTTTATGTTGAAAACCATACTTCAAAATCTTGGACGTGTTGGTATAATGTATTCAGGGGGGAAGCTTAGAAGAGAACAATGAGTAGCATTTCATGTCATACATTTGCATAAAAATCCATGTACTTGAGAGCAGAAATATACTGAAAAACTCTGGTGAAAATAAAGGCAAAGAGAAAATAACTGGCAAGGTCATATTAGAGATGACCAAACTGAATCAGAGATAAGATATAGTAATTAATGGTGGACATTTTAGCTAGGTAGACAGTTTCTGGATGATTCAGTGCAAAAGCAGGGTAGCAGATCAATTTTTTCACTTTAATTGATGACAATGTCGATTTTTCCCCTGAGAAGGAAGAGCAAGGGACAAGAAGTTTTACTACTATTGTCTTAACTTTACCGTCACAGAAGAGCCAATTGATGAATTGGAAATAATAGGACATTGGAGAATTACAGTTAGCTGTTTAAGAGTCTGTGATAACGAGGGAAATCTAGGCATAGCCAGACTAACAGGCCAGATTATGGGAAGTTAAATTTCAAAAATTGAAAGAATGTTGGATATGATCCCGTAGTCTGAGTCTCTAAAAGAAAAATAATCAAAAGAGAGGCATTCAAAAAAGAAGTCACAATTCCAGTAAGAAAGAAGAGAGCTGTAGCTTTAAGAACCATTGGAGCTGACCAGCAAGTCTTACAAGGACATAGAAAGACAGAGATGAGGAGACCTAAAGAATGAACATATGGCTTAGTTAGGTCAGGATAATGACAGGAAAGTTCAAATCTAGATAGACAAAGTCCCTTAAGTGTGGATTATTATGTGGAGATTATGGTATAATCTTAATATAGCCATGAGAAGGAAGCCAGATTACTCAACTCTCACTTTGTTTCTCTATTTCTACTTGTATTATAATAATTTGTTCACATCTGTCTCCCAAATTAAATTGAGGGCAAAAATCTAATCTGGTTAATTTTTACATTACCAAACTATAGTATAAAGTAGAAACTCACTGAAGTATAAACTCAGTCAACTGTGCTGAATGAGTGAAGAATAAATACTGGTAAGAGGGAGTTGTAACAACTTCAGTTAAAAAAGAGAAGTTATCTCTCAAAAATATTTGTATTTGTATTTTTTAAGACTGTTACTATGATGACTAAATAATCCTTTTAGAATTTTATAAAATTCTAAACTAGGTAAAAAGGAAGTTCTACTAAACTCAGAGAGCAGGGATATTAAGTACAGTACCCTGGTCTTGATTAAATGGATCCAAAATGATTGAGAAAACATGAAGAATATAACTCCAAGTTGCCATCTTTCTATACATTTTTCTTATATTTGAATAGATATTACATGAACATAGTTAAGATATTGGAATGTACAAAGGTACATAATTAAATGTATTACTTCAATTTCATGTTGATGATTATGTTTAGTTTTCAGTTTTCACAATTGTATATATTAACAACTCATTGTTTACTTTTACATATTTGTGTGGTGTAAGTAAAAGTCATACTGTGTTTAAGTTCCTACCTTCCCCTCTTCTGTTGCTAACCATTTCTAGTATTAGCTTCTTATGTAACCTTCCATAGCTTCCCTATGTATCACTACACGAATATGAATCTACAGTTTTATTCCTCTTTCCCTTTTTTGTATACAAATAGTAGCATAGTATACACTTTATTTTCCAACTTGGTATCTCCCAACTTCGTTGTGTTTTGGTAATCTTTCCACATCCATGTATAAAGAGATTTTTTATAATTTTCTATTTTCATTTTTTATTATGGAAACTCTCGAAACAAATAAAGGTAGAAAGAATAGTATAAGTTTCAGCAATAATTATCAATATTCTGCCACTCTTGCTTCATTTATTCCCCATTTTTATTTTTTCTTGGGATATTTTAAAACAAATCTCAGATATTTTACCTCATCAATGAATACTTTGATATGTACAGTTGACTACTGAACAATATGGATTTGAACTGTGAGAGTCCACTTATACATGGATCTTTTTTTTCAATAGTAGTTACTACAGTACTAAAGGATCCGAGGTTGGCTGAATCCATGGGATGGGGAAACTTGGATACAGAGGACCCTTGTATAAGGAGGGCCAACTATAAGTTATATACAGATTTTCAGCTGCACAAAGGGTCAGCGCCCTTAACCCCCAAATTATTCTAGTGTTGACTGTATTTCTAATAGCTAAAAATATTATTTATTTATTTGCATAAACCCAATGCCACTATCAAACCCAGCTAAATAAATGACTCATTTATATAATCTAAAATTCAGATCATGTTCAAGTCCCTCCTCAACTTTGCTCAAAATTATTTTTTTACAATTGGTTTATTTGAATTGCTATTCAAACAAATCTATACATTGCATTTGGTTGACATGTCTCTTAAAGTCTCTTTTAATCTATAACATTTCTCTCTCTCTTTTTCCCCCTGGCCTTTATTATTATTATTTTTTTAATCTAGGGATCATTTGTCATGTAGAAGTTCCTACATTCAGACTTGTTTCCACATTCAGATTTAGTTGGCTGTATCCTCCTAGTATTTACCATGGTCCTCTTCCCATTATACTTCCTATAGTTAGGGGACTTCTCTGGTGGTCCAGTGGTTAAGACTTCCCCTTCCAATGCAGGGGATGCGGGTTCCACCCCTGGTCGGGAAGCTAAGATCCCACATGCCTCGCGGCCAAAGAACCAAAACATAAAAACAGAAGCAGTATTGTAACAAATTCAATAAAGACTTTAAATATGTTCCACATCAAGAAAAAATCTTTAGAAAAAACGGGATAGTTAGAACTAGAGGCCTTATTAGAGTCAGGTGCTTTAGTAGATTCAGGTGTAATTACTTATAAGCATCCTTCATAAGTGATTCTATCTTCCTCCTGATGCATCTCAGCAGGATGCACATATCATGGGATAGTTCAATTGTAGTGACTAATCAGTGGGTCTAGGCACTATCAGCCTGGTTCATTCAGCATAAAATTCTCCCTCAATGATCCCCTGATGCTTTTAGCAGCCACTGATGATTGTTGCCTAGATTCTTTTTTCATAAGGAATTGCAAAATGATGCTTTTATAATTCTATCATCCCTCTTCCTTTAATTGGCTGTAATTCTTTTGATAACAAACTTTTATTCACCAACTTTTTGGGTACTGTAAGATACCTACAGCAAAGACAGGATATTTGTCATTTTTTTGAAGTAATGAATTAGTGTTCCAGCGTCCTGCAATAGAGACTGATGGGGGTATTTTTTTTGTCATTTTGAACTCCTGATTTTTATATATTTTAATATAGTTTAATTTGTAATCATAATTCCTTTAAAGCTTTAATTGTTCTGTATTTCATCATTCGACTACATTGCCTTTTTTAAAACACAGGTTAAATAAATCATGGATGCACCATGATTGATTTAAACAGTCCTCTACTGATGGGCATCTAGGTTATTTCCGATCTTTTGCTATGCCATGTAATACTGTAATAAATGAAGTTATATATATATGTGTATATATATATATATATATATATATGTTGTTTCACACATGTACAAATATATATTAAGGATAAATTCCCCAAAGTGAAATTGGTCGTATGATAAGCACATTTATAATTTTGTTAAACGCTGCCCAATTGCCCTCCATAGGGGCTGCACTAACTGAAGTTGCATGAGCAAGTCACGAGAGTGCCTATTTTCACCACAGCGGCGCCAAGAGAATATATTTTCAAACTTTAGGTGGTTTTTCCCCTTGACTCAATAAGTAAATACAGTTATCAAAATATACATATTCAATATGTATGATTCAATATGGATGATTCCCAGAAAAACAGAAAGTATTGGCTAACATGGCCATTTTTACCAAAAGCTTACCAATTGCCATTATTAATCTTTTTGACAAATTGTGAAATACGGATAAAGAAAAACATAATATGAGGAAAAATATCTGTCACAAACATTAAAGAGTCTGAGATTTAATCTACTCACAAGCTGTAATGTAGCCTGCCGTAGTGTCCTACATGGTGCCAGACATGAGTTTCCTAGCTCAGAGACAAAAGACTTGATTGCTAACAGCAAAAGGTGTATCCAGATGCAAGTTAGTGTCAGTTTTCCAAGCCCCATTTCCAACAGGGGTGGTGCAGATGGGTCTACATGGATACCTGTGCATACAGTGAAATAGGCTACATGAGAGGAACACTGAGTCTAAGAAACCTACTATTGATACTTTATGGCACCTGCAAGCAAGCCTGCTCTTTGTCCCATAAGAAGACATTACTTCATCCTTAAAAGTTGCATGCTGCAAACACAATCCTGAAAAATTACCTAAGTAAAAGCAGTTAGGACTTTACATTCTTACATACCTAGCCTTAGCAATATGTGCAGGAACAGGAGAGATCCATGGAGGAGTGTATCCCAGCAATGTCATTTTTGATATTCAAATGATGGAGGAAGCAAATTTGTTAAATGCCAAAAAATGTGGACAATGACATTCCTAAAGTTATGTATTGTATTATTAAAATGTATTTTGTGAGCACTTCGAAAAAAAGATTACTGAAAATAAAAATGACTTCAATAAGATAAGCTATATAGAATTAAGAGTTTCCTCTTAAAAAGGGTTTTATCTTTTGCAGGGTGGAGAAATTTAGCAGGCATAGTATATCTGAATTTTAGAAGATTTTTTAATGGAAAATTGAATAGTATGTAATGGTGGATTTATTCCTGATTAAATAAGAATGAGGTTATTTTCAAAAAAGGATATTGCTTAGTCAATTTAACCCTGGAGAAAGGTTAATTGTGAGGATATCTCTTACCAACAAAAGTTGGTTTTTTTCACTTATGTTATGAATAGTATCTAGAATGGGATAGCAGAAATACTATTGTATTATAACAGTATTTTATGACTTTATTATAATTCATCATATCATATCTTGCTTATTATGATCTTAGCAACACTTTAAGAGTAACAGGAAGCATAGACAGAAAAGAGAGACCAGTCTACTATTTCCGTATAAAAAGTAGTTGAGGAAACTGAGGATACTGTCCAGCAAAAATAAGACAGAGAATAAGGAGAATGATAGGTCTAGTTTGGAAAATCAAATTAAGGCTGTTCTTTTTGGTTTTTGAGGATTGAGCTTTGGTCTATACCAAAAGACATAGATAGGTTGACAAGTTTGAGTTAAACATAAAAAAATTTCAGCAATCATATGATGGAATGGCATTTGAGATAAAGTAAATTCAATCCAAGGATGGCTCCTGGCTTTGTGGGACCTGAAGATTTTGCAGTTTTAGGGGCTGTCTTTAAGAAAACAAACAAAAATAAATAATTGCAATATAAAATGGGTACCGAAGTAAATGTTTATTTACAGTGAGAAAATATCCAACAAAGTACACGTTTTCAAAAGATGTCTGATACCACAAATTTTATAAAGTCCAAAATATAACTGAATATTTTAATTAAAGTATCTGATATACTTCTATAATACTTCCCCCCTATGTTTTTGACTGCATATATACTTAGATCACATCTTTTTGGATAACAGTCCTGTCATATCATTTTCTCTTGGGTATCAGAAAGATAACTCAGTCTTTTCCCTGGCAATGTTGATTAATGTATATGTTTTTAGGATAATAATTTAGAAATGTTTCTTTTAGCTTCACAGCTCATTGCTGGCAATGCCATTGTGTTTTTTGTTTGTTTGTTTTTTGTAAATCTGAGATTTCTGAATCTGTGGTTATATAACTTCTAATCTCATTTAATTGTGGTTTCCAGGTATATCTTTATGTTAGAAAAAATTGTCTTTTTTGTTTGTAATTAGGTACTTCTTATAGTAACATAGAAATTATTGCCAAAATCTTTGAAAAATCAAAAGATCCACAAATTAGAGAAATAAAGTGGTGATTTTAATAAAACATTGCTCCTCATAAGTTGTTTCAGGTAATTTTCCTTTGGTATATTACATCCAGTAGTTTAATTCACGTAATCCATGAAAGACTTCTTTTTTGTTCCTATAGATTTTCTCCTTATTTTTCTAGATTACTTTAGTGAAATATGAATAGCTTAGTGAAATATGAAAGCAAACACATTAAAGAAGGATGGAAAAAAAGGGACTACGAGAAGGAAGAGAAAAGTAAAGCAGATGACGTAAATCTTTAAGAAGGTCAAACTTACTCAAAGAAGAAAAACATATTACTAACAGAAAGAAATTTACCGATGTGATAGAATTTTTAACAATGTTTTCAATTCACCCAAAGGATATTTTGTCCAGCTACTGACAAGAAAGCCATGTGCATTTTTCTGGTCCAGCTACTGACAAGAAAGCCATGTGCATTTTTCTGGGACGCTTTCTCCTTTGCACCCAAAGGATTGTACATACTTGGCTTTGGCTGTTAATGACCCAATACCATTTTCAACTTTAGAACACCCTCATGATAATATCATGCAGTACAGTTTAAAAGCAGAAATGACACAAATACATTCTATTCCCAGAGAAGAATATTCCTCATCTGTAAATAGGTGACAGGGGTTTTTAAAAAAAATAATGCAGCAATTCATAGACCAGATTTTAGCTTACTTTTCACAATGAGCAATACCACAATTTTTCCTTCCTTTTTGTCAAAGAATTTGGATCTTCTACACCCTTCATTCATTTTTTGATGGAACTGTTCATTCCTTTGCCATATACACTGTCCTTTATAACTCTCAGAAAAAAAAAATCCTAGACAGCTTATAACATCATATATAGTTTGTAAACAAACAAAAGTAGCAAGCTTCTCAACATTTTTAAAAAATTAATTAATTAATTAATTAATTAATTAATTTTTGGCTGCGTTGGGTCTTTGTTGCTGCATGCGGGCTTCCTCTAGTTGCAGGGAGCAGGGGCTACTCTTCGTTGCGATGTGCCAGTTTCTCATTGCGGTGGCCTCTCTTGTTGTGGAGCACGGGTTCTAGGTGTGTGGGCTTCAGTAGTTGTGGCGCGCAGGCTCAGTAGTTGTGGTGCACGGGCTTAGCTGCTCCGCGGCATGTGGGATCTTCCTGGACCAGGAATCGATCCTATGTCCCCTGCAATGGCAGGTGGATTCTTCACCACTGAGCCACCAGGGAAGTCCCTTCTCTACATTTTTATTTCCAGATATCTTAGAAACATCTCCTCAAATGTTTTTTGTAACCTCTGTTTCAACCTCATCTCGATTCATTCATTCATTCATTCAAAAATAACACTGAACATCTAAAACATGCCAGGCACAGCAATAGGTTCTGGAATACAGTGAGGAATAAAATTAACATAGTATTTAGCCTCATGAATTTTACATTCTAAAGGGAAGACAGATGTTATAGGCAGAGTTTGTTCCCTTCAAATTCATAGGCTGAAGCTGTAATAATCTCTAGTAACTCAGAACATTACCATGTTTCGACACAGGGCCTTTAAAATGACTTAAAATGAGGCCATTAGGGGACACTAATCCAATCTGATTGGTTTCCTTAGAAGAGGAAATTTGGATACACAGAGAGACACCATGATTATGCTCACAGGGAGGAAAGACCATTTGAAAACACAGTGAGAAGGTGGCCATCTGAAAGCCAAGGAGAGAGGCCTCAAATGAAACCAAACCTGACAACACCTTGATCTCGGACTTCTTGCCACCAAAACTGAGAAAATAAACTGTTGTTTAAGCTACCTAGTCTGTGGTATTTCGTTATTATATGCCTAGCAAGCTATATAATACAACAGACATTAAATTATCACATAAATACGTCTGAAGTTACAATTCAGACAAAAGTTATGATTCTGATATGGCATGCACCAGACCAAATAGATTTGGAACAGCTCCCACTCCAACACACACACTAATGCAGGGCTAGCAGGAAGTCAAACATTTTTAAGCTGATTCTAGTCCTGGCTTAGCAAATAGCCAGTTGTATAACTGGTCAGTTCTTTCAATAAAGAGATTCTTCCTGCCATACATAAATTGTAGTCAGTACTTTCCAAATGCTCTTCTTTGTCTTTTTCCCCCATCAAATTTAAATTCATCCTGCTCTGTTCTAACCTCTGCTTAAATTGATAACAACTACATAACTTCTCCTACTGAGTAATCCTGTAACTAGAAGTTACTTGTGGGGTCATTCATTCTATAGTCTTCTCTACTGTACTTTAAACAATCACCAGATCTTTATAATTGTTCTAGAAATTTCAATTATTCTAAATAATTCTCCATTGCTCTAAATCTCAACATTTTCATTATCCGTTAACTCACTGGGTGACCTTAATCTCTTTGCATCTCAGTTCCTTCATCTGTGCATGATAGAATTGAACTACAGTACTATCTCTAAGGTTCCCTCCTGCTGGACCATCCCTGATTCACTACCTGTGGTGACTGCAATGACAAAACAGATAAAAGATAGTACCCATGCCCTGGGCTGATCTAATCTCTGAAGAATTATATAAAATCCACTCTTGTTTCTTCTAAAGAGTAAATGGCAAGAATATGTGTACTTAAGGTGAAAGTAACTCACCTCCTTATCGTATTATATGTATTAGAATGACTCTCAGAAAAATTGGAAAAGCTCCAAAATTGGTTCTAACTTGGTATCTACAAATGTTACCACAACAAGAAATTATGATAAAAAAATCTTTCCTCTCAATAGTACTTTTTATTTTAAAATATTTTAGTTGTTTTCATTTTTGAATTTATCATTTCTTGCCAATAGGATTTGTTTTGTATGCTACATAGGAATTCTATCAATGCCAGGTAATAATATAATGCCACTTCAATTCACTTATGAAACACATAGGTACATTGTACCAAATGTTAGTTATAAATGGAGATTGTATTGACATGGAGAGCTAGTTTCAGGACATTCAATTCTTCTACTTCTGTGAGAATCTATCTACACATTTTATTCTAGATAATGGACATTTTCCTTTTACAAATTACACTGTGTTCCTATCCAGTTTGTGGTCTAATATCTTGCAATTATAAACTTTTAGCTGCATTTATATGTAGTAGACCAAATTTGCTAATAGAAGGTCTTGAAAATAAATGTTAGTTAAAGCTTATTTATTGATATTTTTTAAAAGTCAAACGGCTGTGCCAATATTATTGTGATGAACTGAGGGATGGTACTAAACTTCTCTTGACCTCAAATTCCACATCTACACATTTCAAAGGGTTAAAAGAAAATCAATGAACTCATGTTCATAAATGCAGCCCAGAATGGTGACTGACACATACACTTAATAATAATAATACACTTCTTGCACTGCTCATAACATCCTCATAGATAAGAGTTTTGATTTTCCTTATAATGCTCCACAAACAAAAATATCCCATGGACTTTTTCTTTTATTCTATAACCTTTGAAATGGAGAGATATAACAACTTTATTAGAATCAAAGAACATAGAAATTATTTCCTGGCCCTGACTAGAAAATCCTAATTAAAAACCTTTCAACAACAAAAAGGAACACTCTAATTTAGCCTCTGCTCTCTCAGTAATCGAATGTTTTGCAATTTATTTCATTTCTGTTTTCCAGTGTGGATGAAGGTGTTATCGAAAAACAATTTATTAAGACACGGGCCAAAAAATATGATTAAATATGTTCTTGTATTTTTCACTTTCAATTGTAACACTAACTGAAATTATTGGCTTAAATACAAATTTCATTGTTAGTTGCTACCTAAAATCCTCCAGCAGTTTTCCATTGCCTCAAAGATAAAGCCTAACATTTACAAACTCTTTTAAAGTCTTTCTTCTGATGCCATTCTAAGTCACTTTCTTTAGGAGCAAACCTTCCAACTACTCCAAAATATTCATTCATAATCTATACTTCAACCCTACAGAATTATATCCTATTCCCTAAATCTTTCATACTTCCTCATACTTCCATAAATTTGTAATTCTGCTCTCTGCATCTGCAATACCTTTCACTGCCTTTCTCCACACAGATACTTAGCAATAAAATGTATACTTTAACAACCAGCTCAAATGCCACCTCTTCTTTGAACTTTCTTGACCACCCCACAACCTATTTTTAGTAGCCTCTGTCCTTCTCAGTATTTCCTTTCACTTTTCAGTCATCTCTTTACAGAACTTATTTAATTCATAATATTGTACTTAGGTTTTTATATTTCTATCTTCTAACTTAATGATGAGAATTCTTCAAGGGAAGTGTTTTCTTTATTCATCATTTCTTTCTACCTATGCCAGTCCAACTGTTAGATCAGGGCACCCAAGATGGCTGTTCCTTTGCTCTCTGTACATCCCCTGCTGGACCAGTGCCTGTCACCTACACCTGCTCACATGACTGACCTTCCTACATACTTGCCCCAGGCCCCAGCTAGTGACTGTTCTTATCAAAGGGCAGTGAGGGGCGTGCCCCTCTGCTAGTTTCCCCAGTAGCCAATGAGCCAACCTACCATCAATTCCCTCTATATCTGGTAATCTCCCCTTCCCCCTGGGAGCAAAGACTGCTGCCATGTCCTGCCCCACCATCACCTCACATGGTGGGGTGTCGTCCCAGGACCTTGCTTCAGACCTGTAAGCTCCCCCTATCCATTACACCATTGATGTCTCTGATGCTGACTCCAGGCTCTTTCTTTGGTCTTGAAGCTAGGGAAGTATAGCCCTTGCAGGCCTGTGGGGTGCAGCCCAACATCTACACAAGTGTTTGTTGACTGAATAAATGAGATTCAATTATATGTAATGTTCACCTGCAACTAGTGAATATTACATATGTTTTTTTTAAATATCTTTATTAGAGTATAATTGCTTTACAATGGTGTGTCAGTTTCTGCTTTATAACACAGTGAATCAGTTATACATATACATATGTCCCCATATCTCTTCCCTCTTGCATCTCCCTCCCTCCCACCCTCCCTATGCCACCCCTCTAGGTGGTCACAAAGCACCGAGCTGATCTCCCTGTGCTATGCAGCTGCTTCCCACTAGCTATCTATTTTACATTTGGTAGTGTATATATGTCCATGCCACTCTCTCACTTTGTCCCAGATTACCGTTCCCCCTCCCGTATCCTCAAGCCCATTCTCTAGTAGGTCTGCATCTTTATTCCCGTCTTGCCCCTAGGTTCTTGTATTTTCTTTTTTTTTTTTTTTTAGATTCCATATATATGTGTTAGCATACAGTATTTGTTTTTCTCTTTCTGACTTACTTCACTCTGTATGACAGATTCTAGGTCCATCCACCTCACTACAAATAACTCAGTTTCGTTCCTTTTTATGGCTGAGTAATATTCCATTGTATATATGTGCCACATCTTCTTTATCCATTCATCTGTTGATGGACACTTAGGTTGCTTCCATGTCCTGGCTATTGTAAATAGAGCTGCAATGAACATTGTGGTACATGACTCTTTTTGAATTATGGTTTTCTCAGGGTATATGCCCAGTAGTGGGATTGCTGGGTCATATGGTAGTTCTATTTTTTAGTTTTTTAAGGAACCTCCATACTGTTCTCCATAGTGGCTGTATCAACTTACATTCCCACCAACAGTGCAAGAGGGTTCCCTTTTCTCCACACCCTCTCCAGCATTTATTGTTTGTAGATTTTTTTGATAATGGCCATTCTGACCAGTGTAAGGTGATACCTCATTGTAGTTTTGATTTGCATTTCTCTAATGATTAATGATGTTGACCATTCTTTCATGTGTTCGTTGGCAATCTGTATATCTTCTTTGGAGAAATGTCTATTTAGGTCTTTTGCCCATTTTTGGATCGGGTTGTTTGTTTTTTTGATATTGAGTTGCATGAGTTGCTTGTATGTTTTGGAGATTAATCTTTTGTCAGTTGCTTCATTTGCAAATATTTCCTCCCATTCTGAGATTACATATGTTTTTGATTATCAAATTATATCTCTATTTTCTATTCTTTTTAATGTAGAAATATTTTATCCTTTCTTGGTATTTATACTTTAAAACTAACTTTGTTTATTTTATGAATTATTCAATAGGAGAAACATAAGAAATAATGATTTTAAGAAATACAGGGATACCTTGTTTTATTAAGCTTTGCTTTATTGTGCTACGCAGATTTGCATTTTTTACAAATTGAAGGTTTATGCAACCCTATGTTGAGCAAGTCTATTGGCACTTTTTTTTCCAACAGGATTTTCTCACTCATGTCTCTGTGTCACATTTTAGTAATTCTTGAAATATTTCAGACTTTCCCATTATTATTTGATTTGTTAAGGTGATCTGTGATTGGTGATCTTTGATGTTACTATTGTAATTGTTTTGGGGCACCACAAACTGTTTCCGTATAAGACGGTGAACTTAATAGATAAATGTTGTGTGTGTTCTGACTGTCCCACCGACTGGCAGTTCTCTCATCTCTCTCCCTCTCCTCATACCTCCCTATTCCCTGAGAAACAACAATATTAAAATTATGTCAATAACCCTACAACAGCTTTTAAGTGTTCAAGTGAAAAGCATGTGTCTCACTTTAAATCAAAGGTAGAAATGATTAAGCTTAGTGAGGAAGCCATGTGAAAAGCTGAGACAGGCCAAAAGCTAGGCCTCTTGCACCAGTTAGCCAAGTTGTGACTGCAATGGAAAAGTTCTTGAAGGAAATTAAAAGTACTACTCTAGTGAACACACGAATGATAAGAAAGTGAAAAGACCTTATTGCTGATATGGAGAAAGTTTAATGATCTGGATAGAAGATCAAACAAGCCACAATATTCCCTTAAACCAAAGCCTAACCCAGAGCAAAGCCCTAATTCTCTTCATTCTGTGAAGGCTAAGAGAGGTGAGGAAGCTGCAGAAGAAAAGTTTGAAGCTAGCAGAGGTTGTTTCATGAGGTTTAAGGAAAGAAGCCACTTCCATAACATCAAAATGCAGGGTGAAGCAGCAAGTGCTGATGTAGAAGCTGCAGCAAGTTATCAAGAAGATCTAGCTAAGATGATTAATGAAGGCGGCTACACTAAACGATGGATTTTCAATGTAAACAAAACATCCTTCTATTGAAAGACGATGCCATCTAGGACTTTCATAGCTAGAGAGTAGAAGTCAATGCCTGGCTTCAAAGCTTCAAACGATAGGCTGACTCACTTGTTAGGGGCTAATGATAGGTGACTTTAAGTGGAAACCAATGCTCATTGACCATTCTAAAAATCCTAGTGCCGTTGAGAATTAAGCCAAATTTACTTTGCCTGTTCTTTATAAATGGAACAACAAAGCCTGGATGACAGTGCATCTCTTTACAACACAGTTGAGATCTTAAGCCCACTGTTGAGATCTACTGCTCAGAAAAAAAGATTCCATTCAAAATATAACTGCTCCTTGACACGGCACTTGGTCATACAGGAGCTCTGATGGAGATGTACAATGAGATTCATGTTGTTTTCATGCCTGCTAACACAAAATCCATTCTGCAGTCCATGGATCAAGTAATGATGTAGACTTTCAAGTCTTATTATTCGAGAAATGCATTTTGTAAGGCTATAGCTACCATAGACGGGTATTCCTCTGATGGATCTGTGCAACGTTAATTGAAAAGATTCTGGAAAGGATTCACCACTCTAGATGGCATTAAGAATATTTGTGATTCATGGGAAGAGGCCAAAGTATCAACATCAATCGGAGTTTGGAAGAACTTGATTCCAACCCTCAGGGATGACTTTGAGGGGTTCAAGACTTCAGTAGAGGAAGTCACTGCAGATGTGGTGGAAATAGCAAGAGAACTAGAATTAGAAGTGGAGCCTGAGGAGGTGACTGAATGTTACAATCTCATTATAAAACTTTAATGGATGAGGAGTTGATTCTTTGGATGAGCAAAGAAAATGGTTTCTTGAGATGGAATCTACTCCTGGTGAAGATGCTGTTAAGATTATTGAAATGACAACAAAGGATTTAGAACATTACATAAACTTAGTTGATAAAGCAGTGGCAGGGTTTGAGAGGATTAACTCCAATTTTGAAAGAAGTTCTACTGCAGGTAAAATGCTATCAAACAGCACTGCACGCTACAGACAAATTTTTTGTGAAAGGAAGAGGCAATTGATGCGGCAAACTTCATTGCTGTCTTATTTAAGAAATTGCCACTGCAACAACCATTCAATCAGTCAGCAGCCATCAAAATCAAGGCAAAACCCTTCACCAGCAAAAAGATTATGAATCACTGAAGGCTCAGATGATGGGTAGCATTTTTTAGCAATAAAGTATTTTTTAATTACGGCATGTACATTGAATTTTTAGACATAGTGCTATAGCACAAAAGGCTACAATATAGTGTAAACATAACTTTTATATGCACTGGGAAACCAGAAAATTTGTGTGACTCGCTTTATTGCAATATTTGCTTTATTGTGGTGGTTTTGAACTGAACCCGCCCACGATATCTCTGAGGTATGCCTGTATGCAAATACACTAGTGACTTTTCTTTTTTAAGCTTTATAAGCTATAAGATTAATAAGCCATGAGCATCTGACAATCCAAGCAACAAACAGATGCAGAATATGTCCTGACTACATTAACATCACACTTACCGTATTTGAATATTTAAAGAGCTATTTACCAGATAAAGATAACATTATCATCTTTCCTTTTACTGATGCAATTCCAGTAATTAATTTTTCATTCATTCAACAAATATGTATTGAAAATCACTATGTGCAAGACACTAGACCTGATGCTCTAGGAAATAATTCTTACTTTCAAAAAATTTAAATTCTAGGAGGTGAGATAAGGCATGCACATGAAAGAGCCAGACATTGATAAATGACATCACTAATAAAATACAATAAAAGTTCAAAATAAAGAAAGATAATTCCCTTTTAGAAATAGAAAAGAAAACTTTTGAATTGTACCTTAAGACATTAACAGTATCTGGACATGTGATGATAGAAAATTACCATCCTTTCCATTTTTCAATATTTGTCCTTTTAAGTGCTAGATTATCAAAAACCATTAGGATTATGTCAAAATGACACAGTGATCAATATGAAGGCACTCCCAACGTCCAACTTGGAGACAACTAGAACTTAATTCAAGAAAATAACTGCAAATTATTGAAACACATGATATGTGTTTAAATTCACAAGTCCTTAGTGGTACTAAAAATTAAAAATTAAAAAATGCTCCTGGCAAGCTTATTTGTTGCCACAAAAATTCTGCATAAAAAACATATATAAACTCAGTGGATTAAAACAATAATTAGTTATTCTTTCCTGAATATATATGGGTTAGAGGGGGTTGATTGATCTAGGCTAGATTTGGCTGAGTTTAGCTCCAAGTTGCAGGTTGGCTTAGGGTTTTTCACATCTTCCTCAGCCTCCTTTTGCTAATATCCCATGGTTAGAGTCAAAGTCAAGGGGATGGAAAATACACTTTGCTTTTATCGAGAGAAACTGTGAAGTCACATTGCAAAAAGCATGGGTAACCAGAGATGGAGAAATTGTGGCCAATAATTATATCTATTATAGCCAAAATTAAAGAAAATTGCTAAGAAAAAACTTATTAAAGTTGCTAAGAAAACAACTTATTTTTTGGAAAAATGACAAATAAAGAGAAAGAACCAAGTTTTATTCAGCTCTCTTATACAAACTATACCACTGTGTAAACAAATAGATGAGGAGATGTGTCTCTTTATAACCAATTTTTCAACCCCTAATGAATTCATGAAGCCAAACATCCATGGCCACTAACATAACAAAAAGAGACATATGTTTCTCCTCTTAGAAGAACATATACCACTTATAAAGTAGTCTTTGCCATAAAACAAACAAACAAACAACAACAAAAAGAAACAATCACACTTGACTGACAAAACCCTAGACCCAACTACAAATTTAGGGGACTTTGGGAGATCAGAGGAATTGGACACAATTCAGAAAAATAACAGCTAGGGAAACTCTATAGGAAAACTGTCTAAAATTTCTTCAACAAATAAATAATAAAGAAACAAATAAAGAAAAGAGATTAAAGTGTCTTATGAAATCCATTAAATAATCACAACATATGGGCCTTTGTGGATCTTAAGTCAAGAGGAAACTGAAATCATTTCCTTTTTTCCTTTCTGAAAAAGACAGTATAAATTAGCAAAGGCAAAAAATCAATACTGTCAATTTCATCAGTGAGGTTTCTCTAATATGTTCTCTGATATTCCGCATCAAATATTATTTTTACCTTTCCATACTGGAGCACTTTCATATTTATGACAGAAAACGCAGTGGGCAATTTAAATTTTACACTATTATCAGGGCTGAGTTTTTCGTAATCACACATTTCAAATTGGAATTATACAACACATTTGCCTACTTTATACTAAACACTCTATTTTAAGTTAATGTAAAATCATTTATAGCTCTACTTGAGCTTGCTGTACAATAAATATTTTTTTCTTAAAATAATTTCCTTCCAGCTACAGGAAGGAAATAACAACTTGAAGAAGAGCACTAAATTCTAAGAAAATAGTCACTTCCATGTATGACTTGAAATGCTCCTGAATTTTAGTTGCCTATGTTTGGAAGAGTAAATACTGTTGATAATATACTTACCCTTTACTAAAGTTTATCAAATATTGTGTGTTTCCCTATAACTGTAGATTTGATATTAAGTCATCTATTTTAAGTGAGGATCAAGTAAGGGGTTAATGATTGAGAGTCTAAAATACTGGGTTAGATAGAAACAGAAGTGGCCCTTGAATGAATTGTAATAGGGTATAAAAATGTATATCTTACATTTTTACAACATTAAATTTACAAGTAGAATTTGATATAAGAACATAGATATATTTTTGCATATACATTGGCAATGGTGTCTTTGCTTTTGGCCACAATGAAAAGAAGCCAGCACCTAAACACAGTCATACATGGTCTACCACTCTTCTTTTTCCCTTTTAAAAACTTGTCTTCATTTCTTAACTTAGAAAGGTAATATATATTTGATTTAAAAATTTAAAAATTGTATGGCAACACAAACGACCCTGAGTACCCAAAGCAATCTTGAGAAAGAAAAACGGAGTTGGAGGAATCAGGCTCCCTGACTCCAGACTATACTACAAAGCTACAATAATCAAAATAGTATGGTACTGGCACCAAAGCAAAAATATAGATCAATGGAACAGGATAGAACGTCCAGAGATAAACCCATGTACTATGGTCGATTAATCTACGACAAAGGAGGCAAGAATATACAATGGAGAAAAGACAGCCTCTTCAATAAGTGGTGCTGGGAAAACTGGACAGCTACATATAAAATAATGAAATTAGAACATTCTCTAACACCATACACAAAAATAAACTCAAAATGGATTAAAGACCTAAATATGAAGCCAGATACTATAAAAGTCCTAGAGGAAAACAAAGGCAGAACACTCTTTGACATAAATCTCAGCAATATCTTTTTGGATCCATCTCCTAGAGTAATGGAAATAAGAAAAACAACATCAAAAAAAAAAAAAAAAAAAACCAAATGGGACCTAATTAAACTTAAAAGCTTCTGCATAGCAAAGGAAACCATAAATAGAACAAAAAGACAACCTACAGAATGGAAGAAAATATTTGCAAATGATGCGACTGACAGGGGATTAATCTCCAAAATATACAAACAGCTCATACAGTTCAATATCAAAAAAACAAACAATCCAATCAAAAAATGAGCAAAAGATATAAATAGACATTTCTCCAAAGAAGACATACAGATGGCCAAAAGTCTCATGAAATGATGCTTAACACTGCTAATTATTAGAGAAATGAGAATCAAAACTACAATGAGTTATCACCTCATGCCAGCCAGAATGGCCATCATCAAAGTCTATAAATGATAAATGCTGGAGAGGGTGTGGAGAAAAAGGAGCCCTCCCACACTAATGGTGGGAATGAAAACTGGTACAACAACTATGGAGAGCAGTATGGAGATTCCTTAAAAATCTAAAAATAGAGCTACCACATGATTCTGCAATCCCATTCCTGGGCATATATACAGAAAAAACCATAATTCAAAAAGGTATATGAACCCTAAAGTTCATTACCGCACTATTTACAACAGCCAAGACATGGAAGCAATCTAAATGTCCATCAACAGATGAATAGATAAAGAAGATATAGTGCATATATACAATGGAATATTACTCAGCCATTAAAAAGAATGAAATAATGCCATTTGCGGCAACATGGATCAACCTGGAGATTATCATACTAAGTGAAGTAAGCCAGACAGAGAAAGACAAATATCATATGATAACACTTACATGTAGAATCTAAAAAAAAAAAGATACAAATGAACTTATATTCAAAACACAGACATAGAAAACAAACTTATGGTTACCAAAAGGGAAGGGAGTGGGAGGGATAAATTAGGAGTTTGAGATTAACATATACACACTACTATATATAAAAGAGATAACCAACAAGGACCTACTATAGAGCACAGGAAACTGTACTCAATATTTTGTAATAACCTATAAGGGAAAATAATCTGAAAAATAATACATATAAACACATATGTATGTATATATATATATATATATATAAAACTAAATCAGTTTGCTGTACACCTGAAACTAACACAACATTGTAAAATAAAATAAAATAAAAAGTAGCAAAGAATAGTAATAATAAATATAAGGAATCCCAGCTGATAGCATTCTTAGGTGCGTAGAAATAGAAAAGGCAAAGTACATTTGGAGGAAAAGATCCTCAATCCAATTGCCTTAGGATTCCCTAAATTCAGATCAATAAAATATTACCTTATTATAAAAATTACTAAGAACAAAATGAAACAAGCTACTAGAAATTTGAGCCAATCAAAAAGACAATAATAAATCTATACTTCCATTGATTTTAAATATTGAATTAGAAATAGAAGATAAAAAGACTGCACCTATACTGTGTTGAATATCATTGGCATATAGGATAACATTTGATTCATGTTCCTATACTAGTCTCTCATTTTAGTTCTAATATTTCCACTTGATTCTCTTCTGATTCCAAATATATAGTCATATAATCTGTTGATAACAGCACAATGTATTGCTATGAATTGTGCTATAAGTTTTTCTCTCATTTTAGTTCTAATATTTCCACTTGATTCTCTTCTGATTCCAAATATATAGTCATATAATCTGTTGATAACAGCACAATGTATTGCTATGAATTGTCCTATAAGTTTTTCAAATGTTTTTGGGCTAAGTGCCCCTGTTATCATAAAAATATAAATGATATATTATTTTAGTTTGAACAAAGTTATTTTAGGAAAGGTTACCTTTTAAGAAAAAAAATGGTTAGCTTTTTAAAAAACATCATTTCTCGTTTTATTGCTTGTATGATTTCTCACTTACTGTTTAGGTGTATATATGGGAGTTAACATATTACCGATTTCTAAAAAAAATTTGCTTAATTGAAAAAAAGATGTAGTGTCTGTTTTTAGGACACAGAGTTCAGTATTTGCAGTTAGATTCCTGTTATATATTTCAATTTCTAGCCATTTATCTTTTGGTTTTTTATTGCTAGCTTGATCTCCCAAGGAATGACAGAGGTATATTCAATTACAGTGATAATATGTTTTTGTCATTTTTTCCTTAATGTGTTTTATATATTTTGATGTTAATTCATGTTGAAAATGACACCCTTCACTGATATAAAATGATGATTCTTATTTCATTAACTTTTGCTTAAAACAGATTTGCTAATATTAATACTGTGTTCCCCACTTGTCTATATTTTAAACTTGGCTGAGTTACATTTTATTTAAAAGCATTCTGAGACATTCACAGAAAGATAGACAAGATGAAAAGGCAGAGGGCTATGTACCAGATGAAGGAACAAGATAAAACCCCAGAAAAACAACTAAATGAAGTGGAAATAGGCAACCTTCCAGAAAAAGAATTCAGAATAATGATAGTGAAGATGATCGAGGACCTCGGAAAAAGAATGGAGGCAAAGATCGAGAAGATGCACGAAATGTTTAACAAAGATCTAGAAAAATTAAAGAACAAAAAAACAGGGATGAACAATACAATAATTGAAATGAAAAATACACTAGAAGGAATCAATAGCAGAATAACTGAGGCAGAAGAACGGAAAAGGGACCTGGAAGACAGAATGGTGGAATTCACTGCTGTGGAACAGAATAAAGAAAAGAGAATGAAAAGAAATGAAGACAGCCTAAGAGGCCTCTGGGACAACACTAAATGCAACAACATTTACATTATAGGGGTCCCAAAAGGAGAAGAGAGAGAGAAAGGACCAGAGAAAATATTTGCAGAGGTTAGAGTCAAAAACTTCCCTAACATGCTAAAGGAAATAGCTACCCAAGTCCAGGAAGCACACAGAGTCCCAGGCAGGATAAACCCAAGGAAAAACAGGCCGAGACACATAGTAGTCAAATTGGCAAAAATTAAAGACAAAGAAAAATTATTGAAAGCAGCAAGGGAAAAATGACAAATAACATACAAGGGAACTCCCATAAGTTTAACAGCTGATTTCTCAGCAGAAAGTCTATAAGCCAGAAGGGAGTGGCATGATATACTTAAAGTGATGAAAGGGAAGAACCTACAACCAAGATTACTCTACTCAGCAAGGATCTCATTCACATTCGATGGAGATATCAAAAGCTTTACACACAAGCAAAAGCTAAGAGAATTCAGCACCACCAAACCAGCTCTACAACAAATGCTAAAGGAACTTCTCTAAGTTGGAAACAAAAGAGAAGAAAAAGACCTAAAAAAACAAACCCAAAACGATTAAGAAAATGGTAATAGGAACATTCATATCAATAATTACCTTAAACGTGAATGGATTAAATGCTCCAGCCAAAAGACAGAGGCTTGCTGAATGGATACAAAAACAAGACCCATATATATGCTGTCTACAAGAGACCCACTTCAGACCTAGGGACACATACAGACTGAGAGTGAGGGGATGGAAAAAGATATTCCATGCAAATAGAAATCAAAAGAAAGCTGGAGTAGCAATACTCATATCAGATAAAATAGACTTTAATATAAGGAATGTTACAAGAGACAAGGAAGGACACTACATAATGATCAAGGGATCAATCCAAGAAGAAGATATAACAATTATAAATATATATGCACCCAACATAGGCACACCTCAATGCATAAGGCAACTGCTAACAGCTATAAAAGAGGATATTGACAGTAACACAATAATAGTGGGGGACTTTAACACCACAGTTACACCAATGGACAGATCATCCAAACAGAAAATTAATAAGGAAACACAAGCTTTAAATGACACAACAGACCAGATAGATTTAATTGATATTTATAGGACATTCCATCCAAAAACAGCAGATTACACTTTCTTCTCAAGTGCACATGGAACATTCTCCAGGATAGATCACATCTTGGGTCACAAATCAAGCCTCAGTAAATTTTAAAAAATTGAAATCATATCAAGCATCTTTTCTGACCACAATGCTATGAGATTAGAAATGAATTACAGGGATAAAAATGTAAAAAACACAAACACATGGAGGCTAAACAGTACGTTACTAAATAACCAAGAGATCACTGAAGAAATCAAAGAGGAAATCAAAAAATACCTAGAGACAAATGACAATGAAAACACGACGATCCAAAACCTATGGGATGCAGCAAAAGCAGTTCTAAGAGGGAAGTTTATAGCTATACAAGCCTACCTCAAGAAACAAGAAAAATCTCAAACAAACAATCTAACCTTACACCTAAAGGAACAAGAGAAAGAAGAACAAACAAAACTGAAAATTAGAAGAAGGAAAGAAATCATAAAAATCAGAGCAGAAGTAAATGAAACAGAAACAAAGAAAACAATAGCAAAGATCAATAACACTAAAAGCTGGTTCTTTCAGAAGATAAACAAAATTAAAAAACCAATAGCCAGACTCATCAAGGAGAAGTGGCAGAGGACTCAAATCAATAAAATTAGAAATGAAAAAGGAGAAGTTACAACAGACACCGCAGAAATACAAAGCATCCTAAGAGACCACTACAAGCAACTCTATGCCAATAAAATGGACAACCTGGAAGAAATGGACAAATTCTTAGAAAGGTATAATCTTCCAAGACTGAACTAGGAGGAAATAGAAAATATGAACAGACCAATCACAAGTAATGAAATTGACACTGTGATTAAAAATCTTCCAACAAACAAAAGTCCAGGACCAGATGGCTTCACAGGTGAATTCTAACAAACATTTAGAGAAGAGCTAACACCCATCCTTCTCAAACTCTTCCAAAAAATTGCAGAGGAAGGAACACTCCCAAACTCATTCTATGAGGCCACCATCACCTGATACCAAAACCAGACAAGATACTAGAAAAAAACAAAATTACAGACCAATATCACCAATGAATATAGATGCAAAAATCCTCAACAAAATACTAGCAAACAGAATCCAAGAACACATTAATAGGATCATACACCATGATCAAGTGGGATTTATCCCAGAGATGCAAGGATTCTTCAATATATGCAAATCAATCAATGTGATACACCATATTAACAAATTGAAGAAGAAAAACCATATGATCATCTTAGTAGATGTAGAAAAAGCTTTTGACCAAATTCAACACCCATTTATGATAAAAACTTTCCACAAAGTGGGCTTAGAGGGAACCTACTTCGACACAATAAAGGCCATATCCAAAAAACCCACAGCAAACATCATTCTCAATGGTGAAAAACTGAAAGCATTTCCTCTAAGATCAGGAACAAGACAAGGATGTCCACTCTCGCCACTATTATTCAACATAGTTTTGAAAGTCCTAGCCATGGCAATCAGAGAAGAAAAAGAAATAAAAGGAATACAAATTGGAAAAGAAGAAGTAAAACTGTCACTGTTTGCAGATGACATGATACTATACATAGAGAATCCTAAACATGCCACCAGAAAACTACTAGAGTTAATCAAGGAATTTGGTACAGTTGCAGGATACAAAATTAATGCACAGAAATCTCTTTCATCCCTATACATTAATGATGGAAAACCTGAAAGAGAAATTAAACTCTCCCATTTACCATTGCAACAAAAAGAATAAAATACCTAGGAATAAGCTTACCTAAGGAGACAAAAGACCTGTATGCAGAAAACTATAAGACACTGATGAAAGAAATTAAAGATGATACCAACAGATGGAGAGATATACCATGTTCTTAGATTGAAAGAATCAACATTGTGAAAATGACTATACTACCCAAAGCAATCTACAGATTCAATGCAATCCCTATCAAATTACTAATGGCATTTTTTACAGAACTAGAACAAGAAATCTTAAAATTTGTATGGAGACACAAAAGACCCTGAATAGCCAAAGCAGTCTTGAAGGAAAAAAACGGAGCTGGAGGAATCAGACTCCCTGACTTCAGGCTATACTACAAAGCTACAGTAATCAATACAATATGGTACTGGCACAAAAACAGAAACATAGATCAATGGAACAAGATAGAAAGCCCAGAGATAAACCCATGCACCTATGGTCAATTAATTTATGACAAAGGAGGCAAGAATATACAATGGAGAAAAGACAGTCTCTTCAATAAGTGGTGCTGGGAAAACTGGACAGCTACATGTAAAAGAATGAAATTAGAACACTCCCTAACCCCATACACAAAAATAAACTCAAAATGGATTAGAGACCTAAATGTAAGACCGGACACTATAAAACTCTTAGAGGAAAACATAGGATGAACACTGTTTGACATAAATCACAGCAAGATCTTTTTTCATCCACCTCCTAGGGTAATGGAAATAAAAACAAAAATAAACAAATGGGACCTAATGAAACTTAAAAGCTTTTGCACAGCAAAGGAAACCATAAACAAGACGAAAAGACAACCCTCAGAATGGGAGAAAATATTTGCAAATGAATCAACGGACAAAGGATTAATCTCCAGAATATATAAACAGCTCATGCAGCTCAATATTTAAAAAGCAAACAACCCAATCCAAAAATGGGCAGAAGCCCTAAATAGACATTACTCCAAGAAGACATACAGATGGCCAAGAAGCACATGAAAAGCTGCTCAACATCACTAATTATTAGAGAAATGCAAATCAAAACTACAATGAGTTATCACCTCTCACCAGTTAGAATGGGCATCATCAGAAAATCTACAAACAACAAAAGCTGGAGAGGGTGTCGAGAAAAGGGAACCCTCTTGCACTGTTGGTTGGAATGTAAATCTCCACCAACTATGGAGAACAGTAGGGAGGTTCCTCAAAAAACTAAAAATAGAATTACCATATGACCCAGCAATCCCACTACTGGGCATATACCCTGAGAAAACCATAATTCAAAAAGACACACGCACCCCAATATTCATTGCAGCACTATTTACAATAGCCAGGTCATGGAAGCAACCTAAATATCCATCGACAGATGAATGGATAAAGAAGATGTGGTACATATATACAATGGAATATTACTCCGCCATAAGAAGGAACGAAAGTGGGTCGTTTGTAGAGACGTGGATGGATCTAGAGACTGTCATACAGAGTGAAGTAAGTCAGACAGAGAAAAACAAATATCATATATTAACGCATGTACCTGGAACCTAGAAAATGGTACAGATGAACCGTTTTGCAGGGCAGAAACTGAGACACAGAAGTAGAGAGAAAACGTATGGACACCAAGGGGGGAAAGTGGCGGAGGGTGGAGGTGGTGGTGTGATGAATTGGGAGATTGGGATTGACATGTATACACTAATGTGTGTAAAATGGATGACTAATAAGAACCTGCTCTATAAAAAAAATAAAGTAAAATTAAAAAATAAATAAATTTAAAAAAAAAGCATTCTGAATTGCTTTTAAAAATGTTTTTAAAAATAGTAGAGTTCAATTTGGTTTTTTCCCCCCAATCTTAGAGTACCTATTTAATTTTACTTTTGTAACACATTTCATTTATGCATGCCAATTCTTTTTTTACAATTAGCTTTTTGCTCTGCTTATTATACTTTTATTTATATTTTCTTGTTTTTTGAAAAAAATTATGTTTTTATTCCAGCCATTGATCAAGCTAATTTTTTCAAAAAATATGTAAATAAAAATGTTATGTATAAGATTATCTATTTCTCTATTTTATCCTTCAACAATAACTAAATCCCATCTATGCTTATCTGAAAATAAATTAGTATACATCTTCCTTCTTTCTTCCCAAATTTTATTCTTTTTATAATCTGATATATTTTAGATTATTTTATTATTGTGTTGTCTTTAAGGAAACTATCCATTTGACTACATTTGAAGCTATATTTATGATAATTAGGAAGGTAATTCGATACTTAATGTAAGTTTCAGTACTGGTACCATTTCATTATGTTAAAATCTCCTGCTAGGCTAGAGTACTTCCTTAAGTATCAATAGTTTCTCAACGGTGCAGTGTTGTATAGTTCCTAGATAGGTTTGTATTTTAAAATTTATTTCTGTGGTCTTCTGCTCTGAATGACAACTTGGCTGAGTTTATAAAAACCTTAGGTCTCAAGCTTTTCATCCAAAAGCTCTATACATTTTCCCTTCTATTATATGATTTTTTTTTATACAAATTTATTTATTTATTTTGGGGGCTGTGTTGGGTCTTCATTGCTGCGTGTGGGCTTTCTCTAGTTGTGGAGAGCAGGGGCTACTCTTTGTTGCGGCACGTGGACTCTCGGCCCTCCGGCTTCAGTAGTTGTGGCTTGTGGGCTCTACAGCGCAGGCTCAGTAGTTGTGGCGCACGGGCTTAGTTGCTCCGCAGCATGTGGGATCTTCCCGGACCAGGGCTCAAATCTGTGTCCCCTACATTGGCAGGCGGATTCTTAACCACTGAGCCACCAGGGAAGTCCCCCTTCTATTACATGTTTCAGAGAATTCTGAGGCCAACTTAATTTTTCTTGCTTTTTTTCAGTTAGCCTGTTTTTTATTCCCTGCATGGATGCTGTAGAGACCTTGGGGTTTGGAAGCTCTCTAACTCATAACATTCTTCCTATTTGGTTGGAAATCCACCTTTTTTAGTGGGAGACAAGCCTCCACCTCTCCCTATGAAGCTGCACATCAAGATCTTCCCTTTCTCTTTTCTTTAGAAGGTAGATCTCCTCCCTGTTTTCCAAGACTGGTTCTGCAGCACTTTTACAAGTTGTATAAACTACCATAGCCTCCAAAAACCCTGAGACATTTCTCCCAGTTAGCCAGAGAAAGTTTGTGTTGCATACAACTAAGAGACTAACGCCAAGAATCTGCTCCTTAACCTTTATGCATATATTTTATATATATTTCTGTATTGTATATGTATATATAATACATATTTCTATGTTGAATATTGATTGATCGATTGATTTCTGTTTTCAGATACCTCATCTTAAAGTTACTAAAATGAGATTTTCAAAGGTAGAGCTATATTACAGAAATTGGGCATCCTTATCTTCCCTGCATTCCCCGCCCCCTGCCCCCCCACTTGCCACCATGTTTAAAATTGGTTTAGAGACCTCTTAGCAACAAAGACTCATGAATATTTGCTAGTTCTGAGATCTAGTTTTCAAAATAGAGTATGCATTAGGCAGGTCATAAGTAAACCTTAAGAAGTAAATTCATCTTTGTGCAGTCTCTTTCTTAGGTGAATCCATTCTCTAAAGCGCCAAACACAATGTGACACATTTTTCATGCTTGAAAAAGTAATAGTTTTTGATATTTTGTCCAATGTAGCCGGATTCAAAGGAACAAAAAAGCTTAGTGTTTCAGGAGACTGCTCATCGTGAGGGCACCTGCTATGTCTTGACCTACGCAAAGAACAGGGACCACTGCCAGATAGAGATAAAGTGAAAATACAACCTGGTCTGTTCAGGAGCCCCTGTTATGCCTGCTAACATGGACTAATATTAACAGCACCCACTTTCACTCTTAAAAGGGCCCCGGTTTAGATGATATAATGGTACAGAGCCTGTGTGCACAGTATCCAAGCCCAGTGTCACAAGGCAGTCAATAACAGAATCACCAAAAATGAGCAGAGATGGCATTCCTTCATATCTTCTGCCATCACAGCAGCGGTCTAAACCTCCCATTGCCACAAATACTGTATTCAGTCTTGGTTTCTACAATAAGTATTAGTTTCTCACCAACTGGAACTTTTAAATCAAGCAGTTAATTGAATTATCAAAAATAACTTCACTATTTCAGGGAAAAATCCATTCTAAATCACTATAATGGCCACTACGTTTTCTACTCATTAGTGTTTTCTGGTTCCTGACTCTGCTGTTGTCCTGTGACTAAAAAAGATGTACAGTGACAAAAATGATTTAAATTGAGCTTTCTCAGCCAGCCTTATGAACCACACCCATTCCAAATATAGCTATTGATATTTCAAGTTCGGTGTTGTTTAAGAGGTCCATGATTTCACTGATTTACTTCTGATCTAGCAGTGGTCTAACAGATTTATAGATTGACCAGGCCCTTCTGTAATCTGGTGTAATCTACAGTGTATCAAAGAAACATGTCTGAAATTCCTGGATATTTTATGGCTGTCTTCCTTAGTTTAAAGGGAAGAATTGAATTTTCCTGTCTACGTACCTATTCTGGACTAGTTCTACTGTAATTGTGGAGGTGGGGGAGAGGTGGGAGAGTTGTGCTTTGAAAGCAATATGTGTTCACTCACCGCATTATCTTTAAGATATTTTAAATGTTTAAAGCTTATAATTAAATATTTTCAAAACATTTTTCTAAGTTCTTCTAATTCAGTAAAGTATATGACTTTGCCTGAGCAAGCAAATATAGCACTCGAGTGGGACTCATATATTTAGAGTAGCTATTATTGATACAAATCTCCTATGTCTAGAGTTTAGTGAAATAATCCACAGGTTTTTTGTTTTTTTGTTTTTTTAGATTTTATTTATTTATTTTTAACATCTTTATTGGAGTATAAGTGCTTTACAATGGTGTGTTAGTTTCTGCTTTATAACAAAGTGAATCAGCTATATGTATACGTATATACCCACATCCCCTCCCTCTCACGTCTCCCTACCATCCTCCCTATTCCATAGGTTTTTTACTTTGAGTTTGTAATTAAAATTAGCCATGCTTCACCTTTTTTTTTTTTTTTTTTTGGTGTGTATGTGTGTGTGTATGTTTAGTCAGTTTTTGTTTGTTTTAGTTATGTATTTTTTATCACCTATTTAACTTAAAATCTAGAAATATATGCTCATTTTCTCAAAAATTCATTGAAAGTTAAAAAACAAAAATACAGATTTTAAAGTTGTTTTCTAGAAATTAACTATGAAGATATTTTAAGTTTTGAGTTAATTCTAGAGGATAGAGTTCAGAGTCACATGTATTTGATGTTATGATTTATAAGGAATGCTGGAAGCCATTTATGAACTTCATAATGAAATACCTTTTCTCTCTCCCTATTTCTCAAGTTGGAACTCTTTTATGTGACCTACAGAAGTCAACAGCTAAACCAAAAAGTCTTCCAATAATCCTCAGTCAGTTCAGTTGAACTTCATAGAGAAATTCATTTTGTGCAAAGTCAAAGCATACATTTTCTGCAAAAGTCACTTCAAAATGTCATTTCTGAGTAACTTACATTTATGAAGAGACAAAGACTGGAAAAGAAATAAGTAGTTAAATGGAACCTACTCCCTATGTGACTGACATATTGAACTAGATTTTCTTAGCGAATAACCTACTTCCTGATTTTAACTTTTTTATGTAGCTTCTTAAAGCTACATGAGTTATTGATTTGCTCTCAAGGACTAAGCTGAGACCTAGAAAATATTATATAATTATAAGCAGAGGATCCTTAAGTAAACAAAAAACAAAAATGCCTATAAGGTGCAAGACACAATTCAAAAAAATATGAAGGAAATAAGGTTAAGAATGTGGTAAAAATAAAAGGCATTTTTGGAAAACTAGAAATTATTCAAAATCGTTTGAAAATAGCTTCTTATGTTCTTGAAATATATCAGAGCTAAATGTGTTCTGATCATCATCAAAGATGTAGAGATAATCCTATATTTAGGTTAAGCGACCTCCTCCTTCCTAGTACCAGCAAAGCAAAGCAAAGCAAAGCAAACTTACCTTCATTCATTTTTCTGTCATATCTAGGAATCTTTATCTTAGGTATATTTTTATTTATGGCCTCTCTATTAAGGTTAAGATGTTATCTAGAAAGGACAAATATTACTCCTTCTTGAAGTAATGTAATTATTCTTTTGGGAATGGGAGCAAGTGAGGTGAATTTTAAAATGGAGATGGGATCTGGCCAGAATTACAGATTGGACGAATTCCTAAATTTAAGAGGTGAGTTTCTGTGTGTGTGTGTGTGCACGTGCGCGCCTTCCTATAAATCGGAGTGGTGGCAAGAAGGGGTGCCAAACTGAGAACAACAGTGAATCATTTTGGTTTAGGCTGATTATAATCTTACTGCATTACATTAGATATTTGGAATTCTAAAATATGCTAAAAAATATGCCCAAGGAGACATTTTAGAATTTTGCTTAGGTTAACAAATTTTATGAGATTTTAACCAGGGCTTGGTTTACTCTTTCCTGAATTTGAATCATCTGTCTCTTCATTTCTTCTCTCCCTCTCTCTCTCTTTTTTTTGGGGGGGAGGGGTTTACTGCTTATGTAAAGCAGAATAGATTTTTATTTTTTCCAGCTTTTTATTGAGGTATAATTGACAAATAAAAATTATATATATTTAAGGTGAAAAATGCAATGATTTGTATATGTATACATTGTGAAGTGATTATTACAATCAAGCTAATCAACACATCTATCACCTCACAGTTACCATTTGTCTCCTTTTCTCCTGGGTCATTCATTTGCTCACTCATTTCTCTGACAAATAATTCCTGCATATCTACTATGTACCAGGCACTCTCTTAAGGACTGTGGATATGAAAAGGATAAGACTCAAAGAGCTTACAACTTAGTGGGGGAGCCTAAGACATGAAGTAATTATAAATCACTGTGATTGGTCCCTTGATTATACTATTCAAAGTACATATAAAAGGTGGGGGGTGGGAGAGAACGGGAAGAGGGGAGATATTAAAGAGAGTTACTGAACGTGATGAATTGGAAAGTAAAGTATGATTCAAATCAGTCTGGTGAAGATGGGAATGAAAACCTCAGGACAGTGTAAGCATAGGTTTCTAAGCTAGGAAATAGCATTTGATGCCTTGAGGGCTAATGCCAATTCTCTTCAAGGAAACATCCGTGGGAAGAAATTTTCCAAAATTCTCAATCTACTGCAAATTTCATATCAGTCCAAAGAGTCAGTACTATGCTACATGTGCTGAGAAATTTATATTTGAAAATCACTTTCACAGCAAAACTGCTCTATGGTAATTGTTTTTATTGCTTCTTTTATCTCTATATTATAAGAGATGAAGAAACTGAATAGTCTCTTTAAGTTTATAGTCGACTCAGAAGAGACCTTTTCTCAATCTCTTTAAGATTAACGGCAATAAAACAAATATTATCAGGAATCTGACAGATGATGTGACAAATTTCACAGAAAAACGTTCTTATTGATCATGCATCTTTAAAGGAGCCTCACAACTGATTATCAACCCTAACTGATTCTGGCCAAGATTTCTCGACAGTATAGCCAGCAATTTAGAGAGAGAGCACTTGTAGTAAAGCATTGTTAAGAGAAAAAAAAAGGTCACTAATGCTTTTTCCTTAAAAATTTGATTTAATAAAACTCAATCGTGCAACAAGCCATATATCCAAATGCTAGATGGTCACTTCTACCTTTGTATATATACTAACAATTTCCTAGAACCAATAAAGAGAGTTTTTGTTAAAATAAAAAAATATCAAAGCATACATTTTTCTTATTTTTAAGCTTTTTATTTTGTAATACCTATAGACTTAAAGTAGCAAATGTAGTACAAAATTCCTGTAAACCCTTCAACCAGTTTCCCCTGGTGGCAGCATCATTTATATAACCATAGTACAATGATTGAAACCAGGAAATTGACACTGATATGATACTAGTAACTAATCTACAGATTTTAATCAAACTCTCATGTTTTCTCGATTACTGCTCTGTTTCTGGGGCAGGATCCAACCTAGGGTCCCACATGACAGTTAGTTGTCATGTCCCCTTTGTCTCCTCCAATCTGTGACAGTTCCTCTGACTTTCCTTGTCACTTGCCACTTTTAAAGAATATTGGCAGTTATTTTGTAGAATGTTCCTCAAGGTGGGTTAGTCTGATGTTTTCTCATTATTAGATTGAGTTTATATGTATTGCATAATTGACAAGAGTACAAGAGAGGTGATGTTGTGTCCTTTTCAATGTCCCCATAGCAGGAGGCCCTTGATGTCCATGTGTCTTATTACTGCTGAAGCAAAGTTATTCTTTTTCCCTTTTGTTTTTCCTTTGTAATCAAAAGGAATATGTTGTAGGAAGGTGCTTTGAGACTAAGAAAACTAGTATTTCTCATCATACTTTTGTTCCCTGCCTTTAGAACTCATCAGTGTTTCTTGGCTGTCACAATCACTGTGGAGTTTTTCTAATGGTGGTTTTATACTTCCACCGTGCCTTCTATGTTAATTAATTGGAATTCTACTGTATGGAAGAATGTATTCTCTCCATTTTTATATGTTCAATTCTTTATATTAATATGGACTCATGGATGGATATTTGCTTTATTCTAATGACTGAATAGTTACTATTGTTACTTATCTTGTTGTTCAAGTTGTCCTATATTTGGACATTGGGAGCTCCCTCAAACAGGGTCCTACATCCTTTATAAGTGTTCTCATCATTTTTTGAGCACTTACTTTATGGCACGTCAAAAGGTACATCTTGTATTTTCCCTTCCCAGTCCCTGGAACCAAGCATTTCTATAAGAAACCCTGGGAGGGAGGGGCAAGATGGCGGAAGAGTAAGACGCGGAGATCACCTTCCTCCCCACAGATACATGAGAAATACATCTACACGTGGAACTGCTCCTACAGAACACCCACTGAACGCTGGCAGAAGATGTCAGACCTCCCAAAAGATCTCCATCTCAACATCAAGACCCAGCTTCACTCAACGACCAGCAAGCTACAGTGCTGGACACCCTATGCCAAACAACTAGCAAGAGAGGAACACAGCCCCATCCATTAACAGAGAGGCTGCCTAAAATCATAATAAGGCCACAGACACCCCAAAACACACCACCAGACGTGGACGAACCCACCAGAAAGACAACATCCAGCCTCATCCACCAGAACACAGGCACTAGTTCCCTCCACCAGGAAACCTACACAACCCACTGAACCAACCTTAGCCACTGGGGACAGATACCAAAAACAACGGGAACTACGAACCTGCAGCCTGTGAAAAGGAGACCCCAAACACAGTAAGATAAGCAAAATGAGAAGACAGAAAAACACACAGCAGATGAAGGAGCAGGGTCAAAACACACCAGACCTAACAAATGAAGAGGAAATAGGTAGTCTACCTGAAAAAGAATTCAGAATAATGATAGTAAGGATGATCCAAAGTCTTGGAAATAGAATAGACAAAATGCAAGAAACATTTAACAAGGACGTAGAAGAACTAAAGAGGAACCAAGAAACGATGACAAGCACAATAAATGAAATTAAAAATACTCTAGATGGGATCAATAGCAGAATAACTGAGGCAGAAGAACGGATAAGTGACCTGGAAGATAAAATGGTGGAAATAACTACTGCAGACCAGAATAAAGAAAAAAGAATGAAAAGAACTGAGGACAGTCTCAGAGACCTCTGGGACAACATTAAACGCACCAACATTCGAATCATAGGGGTCCCAGAAGAAGAAGAGAAAAAGAAAGGGACTGAGAAAATATTTGAAGAGATTATAGTTGAAAACTTCCCTAATATGGGAAAGGAAATAGTTAATCAAGTCCTGGAAGCACAGAGAGTCCCATACAGGATAAATCCAAGGAGAAACACACCAAGACACATATTAATCAAACTATCAAAAATTAAATATAAAGAAAACATATTAAAAGCAGCAAGGGAAAAACAACAGATAACACACAAGGGCATCCCCATAAGGTTAACAGCTGATCTTTCAGCAGAAACGCTGCAAGCCAGAAGGGAGTGGCAGGATATACTTAAAGTGATGAAGGAGAAAAACCTACAACCAAGATTACTCTACCCAGCAAGGATCTCATTCAGATTTGATGGAGAAATTAAAACCTTTACAGACAAGCAAAAGCTGAGAGAGTTCAGCACCACCAAACCAGCTTTACAACAAATGCTAAAGGAACTTCTCTAGGCAAGAAACACAAGAGAAGGAAAACACCTACAATAACAAACCCAAAACATTTAAGAAAATGGGAATAGGAACATACATCTCGATAATTACCTTAAATGTAAATGGATTAAATGCTCCCACCAAAAGACACAGACTGGCTGAATGGATACAAAAACAAGACCCATATATATGCTGTCTACAAGAGACCCACTTCAGACCTACAGACACATACAGACTGAAAGTGAGGGGATGGAAAAAGATATTCCATGCAAATGGAAATCAAAAGAAAGCTGGAGTAGAAATTCTCATATCAGACAAAATAGACTTTAAAATAAAGACAATTACAAGAGACAAAGACGGACACTATATAATGATCAAGGGATCGATCCAAGAGGAAGGTATAACAATTGTAAATATTTATGCACCCAACATAGGAGCACCTCAATACATAAGGCAAATACTAACAGCCATAAAAGGGGAAATCGACAGTAACACAATCATAGTAGGGGACTTTAACACCCCACTTTCACCAATGGACAGATCATCCAAAATGAAAATAAATAAGGAAACACAAGCTTTAAATGATACATTAAACAAGATGGACTTAATTGATATTTATAGGACATTCCACCCAAAAACAACAGAATACACATTTTTCTCAAGTGCTCATGGAACATTCTCCAGGATAGATCGTATCTTGGGTCACAAATCAAGCCTTGGTAAATTTAAAAAAATTGAAATCGTATCAAGTATCTTTTCCGACCACAACGCTATGAGACTAGATATCAATTACAGGAAAAAAGATCTGTAAAAAATACAAACACATGGAGGCTACACAATACACTACTTAATAACGAAGTGATCACTGAAGAAATCAAAGGGGAAATCAAAAAATACCTAGAAACAAATGACAATGGAGACACGACGATCCAAAACCTATGGGATGCAGCAAAAGCAGTTCTAAGAGGGAAGTTTATAGCAATACAAGCCTACATCAAGAAACAGGAAACATCTCGAATAAACAACCTAACCTTGCACCTAAAGCAATTAGAGAAAGAAGAACAAAAAAACCCCAAAGCTAGCAGAAGGAAAGAAATCATAAAGATCAGATCAGAAATAAATGAAAAAGAAATGAAGGAAACAATAGCAAAAATCAATGAAACTAAAAGCTGGTTCTTTGAGAAGATAAACAAAATTGATAAACCATTAGCCAGACTCATCAAGAGAAAAAAGGAGAAGACTCAAATCAATAGAATTAGAAATGAAAAAGGAGAAGTAACCACTGACACTGCAGAAATACAAACGATCATAAGAGATTACTACAAGCAACTCTATGCTAATAAAATGGACAACCTGGAAGAAATGGACAGATTCTTAGAAATGCACAACCTGCCGAGACTGAACCAGGAAGAAATAGAAAATATGAACAGACCAATCACAAGCACTGAAATTGAAACTGTGATTAAAAATCTTCCAACACACAAAAGCCCAGGACCAGATGGCTTCACAGGCGAATTCTATCAAACATTTAGAGAAGAGCTAACACCTATCCTTCTCAAACTCTTCCAAAATATTGCAGAGGGAGGAACACTCCCCAACTCATTCTACGAGGCCACCATCACCCTGATACCAAAACCAGGCAAAGATGTCACAAAGAAAGAAAACTACAGGCCAATATCACTGATGAACATAGATGCAAAAATCCTCAACAAAATACTAGCAAACAGAATCCAACAGCACATTAAAAGGATCATACACCATGATCAAGTGGGGTTTATTCCAGGAATGCAAGGATTCTTCAATATACGCAAATCAATCAACGTGATACATCATATTAACAAATTGAAGGAGAAAAACCATATGATCATCTCAATAGATGCAGAGAAAGCTTTCGACAAAATTCAACACCCATTTATGATAAAAGTCCTGCAGAAAGTAGGCATAGAGGGAACTTTCCTCAACATAATAAAGGCCGTATATGACAAACCCACAGCCAACATTGTCCTCAATGGTGAAAAACTGAAACCATTTCCACTAAGATCAGGAACAAGACAAGGTTGCCCACTCTCACCACTATTATTCAACATAGTTTTGGAAGTGTTAGCCACAGCAATCAGAGACGAAAAAGAAATAAAAGGAATCCAAATCGGAAAAGAAGAAGTAAAGCTGTCACTGTTTGCAGATGACATGATACTATACATAGAGAATCCAAAAGATGCTACCAGAAAACTACTAGAGCTAATCAATGAATTTGGTAAAGTAGCAGGATACAAAATTAATGCACAGAAATCTCTTGCATTCCTGTATACTAATGATGAAAAATCTGAAAGTGAAATTAAGAAAACACTCCCGTTTACCATTGCAACAAAAAGAATAAAATACCTAGGAATAAACCTACCTAAGGAGACAAAAGACCTGTATACAGAAAATTATAGGACACTGATGAAAGAAATTAAAGATGATACAAATAGATGGAGAGATATACCATGTTCTTGGATTGGAAGAATAAACATTGTGAAAATGACTCTGCTACCCAAAGCAATCTACAGATTCAATGCAATCCCTATTAAACTACCACTGGCATTTTTCACAGAACTAGAACAAAAAATTTCACAATTTGTATGGAAACACAAAAGACCCCGAATAGCCAAAGCAATCTTGAGAACGAAAAATGGAGCTGGAGGAATCAGGCTCCCTGACTTCAGACTATATTACAAAGCTACAGTAATCAAGACAGTTTGGTACTGGCACAAAAACAGAAATATAGATCAATGGAACAGGATAGAAAGCCCAGAGATAAGCCCACGCACGTATGGTCACCTTATCTTTGATAAAGGAGGCAAGCATATACAGTGGAGAAAAGACAGCCTCTTCAATAAGTGGTGCTGGGAAAATTGGACAGGTACATGTAAAAGTATGAAATTAGAACACTCCCTAACACCATACACAAAAATAAACTCAAAATGGATTAAAGACCTAAGTGTAAGGCCAGACACTATCAAACTCTTAGAGGAAAACATAGGCAGAACACTGTATGACATAAGTCACAGCAAGATCCTTTTTGACCCAGGTCCTAGAGAAATGGAAATAAAAACACAAATAAACAAATGGGACCTAATGAAACTTAAAAGCTTTTGCACAGCAAAGGAAACCATAAACAAGACCAAAAGACAACCCTCAGAATGGGAGAAAATATTTGCAAATGAAGCAACGGACAAAGGATTAATCTCCAAGATTTACAAGCAGCTCATGCAGCTCAATAACAAAAAAACAAACAACCCAATCCAAAAATGGGCAGAAGACCTAAATAGACATTTCTCCAAAGAAGAGATACAGATTGCCAACAGATACATGAAAGAATGCTCAACATCTTTAATCATTAGAGAAATGCAAATCAAAACTACAATGAGGTATCATCTCACACCGGTCAGAATGGCCATCATCAAAAAATCTAGAAACAATAAATGCTGGAGAGGGTGTGGAGAAAAGGGAACACTCTTGCACTGTTGGTGGGAATGTAAATTGATACAGCCACTATGGAGAACAGTATGGAGGTTCCTTAAAAAACTAAAAATAGAACTACCATATGACCCAGCAATCCCACTACTGGGCATATACCCTGAGAAAACCATAATTCAGAAAGAGTCATGTACCAAAATATTCATTGCAGCTCTG
This sequence comes from Eubalaena glacialis, assembly GCF_028564815.1. Lineage (NCBI taxonomy): Eukaryota > Metazoa > Chordata > Mammalia > Artiodactyla > Balaenidae > Eubalaena > Eubalaena glacialis. The sequence continues at coordinate 174,997,176 of NC_083716.1, read as the reverse complement.
TTTACAATAGCCAGGACATGGAAGCAACCTAAGTGTCCATCATCGGATGAATGGATAAAGAAGATGTGGCACATATATACAATGGAATATTACTCAGCCATAAAAAGAAATGAAATGGAGGTGTTTGTAATGAGGTGGATGGAGTTAGAGTCTGTCATACAGAGTGAAGTAAGTCAGAAAGAGAAAAACAAATACAGTATGCTAACACATATATATGGAATCTAAGGGGAAAAAAAAAAAAAGAGGTCATGAAGAACCTAGTGGCAAGATGGGAATAAAGACACAGACCTACTAGAGAATGGACTTGAGGATATGGGGAGGGGGAGGGGTGAGATGTGACAGGGTGAGAGAGTGTCATGGACATATATACACTACCAAATGTAAAATAGATAACTAGTGGGAAGCAGCCGCATAGCACAGGGAGATCAGCTCGGTGCTTTGTGACCACCTAGAGGGGTGGGATAGGGAGGGTGGGAGGGAGGGAGATGCAAGAGGGAAGAGATATGGCAACATATGTATATGTGTAACTGATTCACTTTGTTGTAAAGCAGAAGCTAGCACACCATTGTAAAGCAATTATACTTCAATAAAGATGTGTAAAAAAAAAAAAAAAAAAAAAAAAGAAACCCTGGTTCCTTTAATCACAGAATGGGTTTTAGAAATCAATATCTGGGTGCTAGTTGAATGTAAACTTTTAAAATCTGAAGTAAGTCAGAAAGAGAAAAACAAATATCGTATATTAACGCATATATGTGGAATCTAGAAAAATGGTATAGATGATCTTATTTGAAAAGCAGAAATAGAGACACAGATGTAGAGAACAAACGTAAGGATACCAAGGGGGAAGGGTGGGGAGGAATTGGGAGATTGGGATTGACATATGTACACTACTATGTATAAAACAGGTAACTAATGAGAACCTACTGTATAGCACAAGGAACTCTACTCAGTGCTCTGTGGTGACCTAAATGGGAAGGAAATCCAAAAAAGAGGTGATATATGTATATGTATGGCTGATTCACTTTGCTGTACAGCAGAAACTGACACAGCAGTGTAAAGCAACTCTACTCCAATAAAAAAAATTTTTTTAAATCTTTTATAGAAGGAAGAGTTTTAATTTTAAAAAATTCATTATATTATTCACTGATGCTATGAATGGTCTGTCCTTCACGAACACCTCATTATTAATAGTATTGTGTTAATATTTACCCCAGATACCTCAGTGATTGTATAGATGCTGGTAATTGAAAACTTCTATGCAGAGATGTTCTATGCTATGAGGGGTGGAGGTTGGTGGCTCCCAGGCTGCTTGCTATCATATTGGTCTTCGTGTTCCAGTTTAGATCATCTTCCTGTTGTTGCCATCTACCTTTCCTGAGTCTTTTTATCAAGATAGGTCTATCCTTGGGCTTTTTCCTTAACTTACTCCATACCTAGTCCCACCCCTTAGGCAGACACTGTCCTCTTGCTGCCTCCTGACTACTCAGAACTAACATAAAGGTGATTCAGGTTAGCTTACCTTGCCTCACAGCCCTATATTAAACTATTTTTTTTTCCTCTTCCTGCCTCAGTCAAAACTCCTGAATTCTCAGAATTGCTGACATGGGCTAGATCTTGAGAGCAAAGAAACTGATTGAAACATGGTCATACTAGGTTGAATATCACTGACATCCACCCTCCATTTAGATTTTCAAGTTTTATTTGACATCTAAATGAGACCTTAACTATTAACTTAGTGAATTCCCAGCCTGTTGATAAAGTGAGTAAAACATTTTGGAAAGCATGGATGGTATTTTTGATAATAATTCCTGTAAAATCAGAATGCATAATACTAACTCCCAACAACCCTCAGTAAGTGAAAAGAAAGGTCAGAATTCCAGTACAACATATTTACGCAGTGCAGACTCTATAACCTCATTTATCTAAACATATGCTTTATGACACCATTTCACAGTACAAAAGAGTTAAAGTAATTCAATACAAAGACCTCAGATGAACATTTATAGAACAATCTCATAACAGGTCTCATAAATTTACATGCAGAATATCATAAAGTACCTTTTATAAATTGATGCAAAGTCTGCAGTTCTCTGCTATCTAGTAACTATTTGGCGATATGAGCATCTTAAGAGGAAGCAGATACTAAAGGCATGTGTGACTTGTTTGGTGCTATTTATGCTGTGATGCTTTCATCATTTTTGACATGTACCTATCTATCATGGATATGTGACTGCCAACAAAATGAATGCCATGCAATGAGTAAATGTTCTGTACTGAAGGTTTCAGTTGAAATGAGAATTGGTATTTTATGCCATCTTGAAGGAACTGCAAACATTTCATAAAAACCCTGTATCAGGTGGCAACAATAAATCAGTTACATGGGGATTTTGAAGAATTAGTTATGAAGATCCCCAGGCTATGTTGATAAAGGTCTGAGGACACTGGGGAAGCATCTTCAAAACCACAGGGTCAGTTAGAATATCCTACTATAGGAGGGATCGCAAAGCACTCCTCTGGTCATTCCAAATAACCTAGTCAATTCAAAGATATGAAGTTGCGTCTCTTATTCCCAAAAACCTCTTCTACCAGATCTAGACATGACTGATGCAGCTAGGTGGCTTTACAGGACACGCATTCTCCCTGTGGTGCAGCCTGGTGCCTCGCTCCTCTCCTCTTGCCCTTAAAGGAGAGATGAGTGTGACTTCCTAGCTCCATCAGCGCCCTTCTCTCAATTTAGAGCAATGCTCTGCCAACCTTGGCCATCTTGCTTCTCCTCCCAGATGACTATATCACTTGAACTTGAACTTAGAAATATGACGCTTTGCTCTGTTATGGACTGAACCCTGAGAGTATTATCACTGTTATTTTCAGAGCGGAGTGATCAGAAATTCTTAAGATCTCTCCACACCCAGACCAACTCTAAGTGTAACTGTTAGAGAAGATTTTTAGGTAAAGATATTGAAGTAATTATGCAATTAAAAATAGTATTTATAAATAAAACATTTCTGCAATACTAGCCAGTGAGTGAAAAACAACTATATGTTTGAGCACATAGACATGGTTACAAGTTCTTGTAACTGTATAGATTACTTTTCCTTTTTCTTATCTCTCTCTCTCTGACCTGCCTATCAGCTGGGGTCACTTAGCTGTTATGGTAATTGCTTTAATTGCTTTTCTAATTGATTTCCATTTTTAATGAAGACAAAAGGTGGAAAAAGAGTTGTAGCACACGTTTAGTTGTCAATCCAACCGCTCTCAAGAGCCAAACTTTGTGCAAGCTGTTGTGAAAACAAAGAATTATATAATACATCTGACAATGGGAGTTCTAAAGGGTACACATGGCACATAGCAAATAATTACAACACAATATAGTAAGAACATACTTAGAATAAGTAAGATTACATGAGAACACTTGGTTTGTGGGTGGAGGCAAGGGCACAGCAGTTGGAACTGATTTAAAAAAAATAAGTGAAGTTTGAGTTGAGTCTTACAATGTGAATAGCTCACCAGTCTGTAAGCACAGGAATAACTTGGCCTTGGCTTAATTCTCTAACCTCATTGGCAGGACCCCTGTTGAGAGGCAGAAACCCAACTCTGATATTTCATGAGACAATTTTATTCAAAGATTCTACATGCATCCTTGACACCATTTTCCTCATAGAGCTACATTTTGCTTCATTTAAAACAGAATTCCCTAATACTCAGTACTCTCTGAATTCTTTTAGATACAGCACATTTAAAAAATATGTTTCTGATGCTCAAGTACTCACAAAAAAAAACTTTAGGATAATATCTGTCTTAAATAAAAATATAACTTTCTCTATAAATATGTATTTGTGATCCGTATAGTCTATCTTATAATATTATTTTATAGTAATATTTAAAAGACATATTTCCAAATATCTCAGAATTAATATTATGAGGGAATAGTTCCAGAAATAATTACTATAATAATATAATTAATAATTGCTTTAATTTTTATTCATTTTTTAAACTGATTTTATCATGTGGCCCCTAGAAGCCTCCAAAACTAGTATTGATTGGAATTATTTCAGGTTGATGTGTCTTCTTCAAAGGGAACATTTTTGTTTAAATAAAATAATTCAAAGAATTCCCCAAAATATGAGAGACCTTGTAAAGATTAAACATGTCAAATTTCTCTTTCTTAAGATTTGGGTGAATAATTTCCCTCTTATTTAATGATAAGAAAGTAACTGATAACCATAAAATGTCTTCTTGCAGTCTCATGGTGAAGCTGGAAGCCCGATTACAGTATGATAATAAACTAATAGAAACTGAGAGAGTTTAGATGACCATATTGGACAATACTTTAATAAGACTGACCAGAGAAGAAAGTGAAGAAATAGGGTGGTAGGTAAAAGGAGACTTGTGGTTTTAAGGTCTGTGTTTGTTAGTTTCTTTTTTGGAGAGATATGTCAATATTTAAAGGTTGATAGAAGGAACTGGTAGAGAAAGAGGATAGGGACTTCCCCATCTGGTCATAACTAACACCAGACTACCTTCTGCCATACACAATTATAAACAATCACAAAATATTTACAACAACCGATTATAGGCATTCTACAATACGTGGAAAAACACTGCACTATTCGTGAAAAGGAAATTCATGACTCTCATGTCTGCCCTGGCTCTTTGTCTTGGGATAATATACAAGCTTCTCCACAGAGAAGACAGAATTTAGAGTGAATCCCATGAAGTTCAGGGAGGGTGGCACACACTTTGGGACTTAAACAGTCATATAATAAAGTCATGAACACAGAAATTCAAGGGGATCAGACACCAATTGACTATCTGCTATAATAAAATCAATATTCTTCAGAAGAAGACTATAGAATTAGGTATCTACAGTATACTAACCAAACAAAATATCTACTTACATAATAAAAACTTACTAGACACACCATCAATCTATCAATCAATCAATCAATCAATCAGTCAACAGAAACAGACTTGAAGATGGCCTGGATGTTGGATTTAACAAACAAAGAATTTAAAGCAACCATTAAAAGTATGATCAAGATCTTAAAGTCTTAATGAATGACAAAGAAAAGAATCTCAGGAAAGAAAAGGAATCTATAAAAACAACCAACTGGAAATTGAGTGCAAAATTACAATAAATGATGTAAAATTTCTCCAGACAGATTTAAAAATCACATTGGAAATGGTAGAAGAAACTGTTAGGAAACTTAAATGCAGATCAATATAATTATTCAATATGAATAACTGAAAGAAAAAAATTGAAAAAAACCACCAAGTTTGGCTTATTGCCAAGTAGCTCCTATTGACTCAAACTTCCCACAGATAGCAAATATAAGCTCTGGATAAATACAAACACAAAATAAAACAAATTAACAATAGCAACAACAACAAAAATCCTAACTAAATGCACCAGGGGATGAATCAAAATAGGCAGAAACTTGAGGTAAGTTGGCATTTGGTAGAAGGGGATAGCCCTGGGTGAGCTTCACATTTTAATAGCTGTTAGTAAGATGGAAAGCCCCAATCTGTGCCAAGTAGGAAAGACTACAACTCCAATGGAAAATCTACAGTCTTGTTGGCTTGAAAAAATAGTCACAGGATAGTCATTGGAAAGGGAATAAGGAGAAGATACAGATGTGGAATTAGCAGGCAAGGATTTTAAAGCAGTTATTTAAACTACGTTCAGAAACAAAAGGAAAATAATCTTGTAAATAATTAAATGACAGAATATGCAAACAAATCTTGAGTGGGGAATGGAGAGTCTCAGAAATTATATATATGTGGGTATATAGAGAAGATTATTTTTTCTTCCCTTGAGTTCCTTACAAAGAAAATGACTATTTTTTTTTTTTTAAAGAATAACACTGTAAGATGGGGGCTATGACATATGTAGAAACAAAAGGTAAGAAAACAATAGCACAAAGGACAGGAGGCCATGCATGGGATTACATTATCATTAGGCTATTTTATTTGTCAAGTGTGACTTGTGAAGTGGGAGGTGGGACTTGTCAGGTGTTGGGTGGGAAGTGGAAAGTGGTACAATATGAATTCTAAGGATGTGACAATTTTAGGGTTGTCTTAGTCCATTCAGGCTGTTACAACAAACTGACATAGACAGCGTGGCTTATAACAAACAGAAATTTATTTCTCACATTTCTGGAAGCTAGAAGTCTGAGATCAGAGTGCCAGCATGGTCAAGTTCTAGTTAGGGCTTTTTCTGGGTCACAGACTGTCAACTTTTCCTTGTATCTTCCCACAGCAGAAAGATTTAGCTAGCTCTCCAGCTACCTTCTTATAAGGGCACATTAGGATGACCTATGCATGATGGCTCCATGCTCATGACCTAATTACCTCCCAAAGCCCTCACCTCTGAATACCTTTATGTTGGGATTAGAGTTTCAACATATGAATTTTAGGGTAAGCCAAACTCCTAACCTATACGGGAAAAGGATCTGGAAAAGAATGAATATACGTATATGTACAATTGAATCACTGTGCCATACACCTGAAACTAACACAACATTGCAAATCACCTATACTCCAATAAAATTTTAAAAAAAAATCAAAATGACTAACCATGCCGAGTGTTGGCAAGACTGTGGAGGAACTGGAACTCTTGTACACTCTGTTGGCAGTGTAAAAATGGTAAAATCACTTTGGAAAACAGTTTGGAGTTTCTTTAAAAAAAAAACACCTAATTTATGATCCAGCTAGTCTACTATTTATTTACCCAAACGGGGTGAAAGCTTGTACTCAAATAGAGACTTCTACATGAATGTTCATAGCAGCTTTATTTGTAATAGTCAAAAACTGGAAAACACCAAAATGTTTATCAATAGGTAAAAGAATAAACAAAGTGGTATATTCATATTCAGGTATCTCTTGCTTAGCAAAAGTTTGCTTTATACCACTTAGCTTTTACCAAAGACCTACATTAGTATCTGTTTTTGCTAACTGAAAGAGATCCAAAGAAGATTTTTTACTTTTAAGAAAAAAGGTGAAAAGCAAAAATAGTGGTCAGACTGTGTTTTGCAGTGAGCTGTTATAGAGGCACTGTGCACCCCTAGCAGTGAGAATGGCACTGCCAAGCTCCTACACTCCAAGGGAACTACACTCTGCACCTCAATACCAGGCCATCATAGCTTTGAACTGTCTGTAAGAATCTGTGCTTTATCTTGATTTATTTTGTGCATCTGTTAGCAAGATGTGTCCTAAGGTAATTGCTTTATGCAATTTATGCCGTTTCGGTGTACAAAAGTTTCCACAGGAACACTCTACTTTCTGATAGCATAGTGGGGAAACCTACAATGGAATTCAACTCAACAATAGAAGGAATTAATTATTACTACAAGGAACAACATGGATTCATCTCAAAATAATTATGCAGAGTGAAATAAAAGGAGTGCATTCTGTATGATTCCATTTATATATAACTTCAGAAAATGCAAACTAACTTATGTGACAAAAAGCTAATAACTAGTTGCATGGGGTGATGGAGTAGGGTTGGCATGGGTAGGAGGGAAAATCACAAAGGGTCAATTTACACACACACCCACACCCAAACACACACTCACATATATATCAAAATTTATCAAATCATACACTTTAAATATACATGGTGATTGCGTATCAGTTGTATGGCAATAAAGAACTGAGCTATTTAAAAATAAAAGATTATCCTGGCTTTGTAAAATGAATGTTCCCTCTTCCTTTATTTTCTAAAATTGTTTGATTGGTATTGTTTTCTCATTAAATGTCTGATAGAATTCACAAATGAAAACATCAGTTCAAAGTTTTATTTATGGAAAGGGTTTTTAATACAAACAAAACTCTATGTGTACAATTGATATCAGGTGATTCATATTTCCTTACTCTTTTGAATCAGTTTTGGTAAGTTGTATTATGTAAGGAATTTGTCAGTTTATCAAAATTATCAAATTTATTGGTAAACTATTTCTCATGACGTACTGTTATTTGTCCTTTTAATATTGTAGAATCTGTAATGGTATCTATTCTGTCATTCCTGACATTGTGTATTCTCTTTTTTCTTGAACAATCTCCTTAAGGTTTCATCAATTTTATCAGTATTTAAAAAAAAAAAACTTTTGCTTTTAAATATTTTCCTGTTTGTATGTTTTCTCTTTAATTGATCTCTGTTCTAGTTTTAGAATTTCCTATCTGCTACTTATTTTGGTTTTAATTTGTCCATCTTTTCTAGCTTTTTAAGGTAGAACATTAAATAATTTACTTTAAATATTTCTTCTTTTTTAACATATTAATTTAAAGCTATAAAGTTCCCTCTAAAAACTATATTATCTGTAGCTCACAATTTTATATGCATGTTTCCATTTCCATTCTGTTTGAAATAATTTAATTTTCCCTTGTGATTTCTTCTTTCATACATCTGTTATTCAGAGGTATGTGGTTTAATTTCTAACTATTTGGCATTAGTATGGAATTCTAATTTGCTTTGTTTTCTAACTTAAATCAGCTGGGGTCACAGAATGTATTCTATTAGATTTCAATTTTGAAATTCATTTAGATTTACATTTTGCCCCACAATATGGTGTATTTTGGAAAACATACCACACGTACTCAAAAAGAATGTTCATTCTGTACTTTGATGCATTGTTCTTCAAATGTCAATTAGGTTAATTTGTTCAGCAGTGCTATTTAATCTTACGCCTTAACGAATTTTTTTCTAGCATTTCTATCAGTATCTAACAGAAATATGCTAAAATCTGCAACTGTTGTGGATCTTTCTATTTTTCCCTTTAATTCCATCAGTCTGTGCTTCATGTTTTTGAAACTCTTTTATTAGATACATGTATATCTATGATTATTATGTCTTACTTATGTATCGACCTTTTGTCGTTATGAAATTATACTTTTGCTCACTGGAAACGCTTCTTATCTTGAAGTCTTGTTTGATATTAATATAGTTACACCAGCGTTATTGTGTCTCGTGCTAGTATGGTGAGTCCTTTCAATACTTTACTTTCAATCTACATTGTTTTTTATTTTAAAATATGATTCAATTGGACAGTATGTTGTTGGGGTATGCTTTTTTATTTATTTATTTTGACTCCCTGCCTTTTGGAATGTTTAGTCCATTTACATTTGATGTTATCAGTGATATGTTTGGATTTAGGTGATTCATATTTGCCATATTTTTATAGTCATCCCATTTGTTCCTCTGTTCTTCCTATCCTGCTTTCTTTAGGTAGTATGTTTTCATTCCTTTTAGCTTTACCTCTTTAATTATTACTTTCCATTTAATGATAGTGATACTATTTACAATATTTATCCTTATCACCATCTATTTAGAATTAATACTGTACCACTTCATGTAAAGTGTAGAAAGCTTGGACAGTATAATTTCATATTTATTATGGGATATATTCAGGTGCTCTTCATTCCTCTATCTAGAGAGTTTCCACTTGGTATCATTTTTCTTCATCCTGAAGTATTTGCTTTATTATTTCTTGCAATTTGGGTCTGCCACAAACTCTGTCCTCTGAAATCTCAAGCCAATAAGACTGGAGATTTTTGCTTGCATCTAGTCAACCTATGCTTAGCAGACTGGGAAGTGATCTCAGGGTAAAAACCATATAAACACAGACTTCACTCAGTGTATATTTCTTTTTTCAATGGGAAAATATCTTCCAGTTCCTCTGATGGCCCTTCACATAGTTGTCTTTAGTAATTTATCCTAAGTTCATAAGTTCTATCTGAGATAGATTTGTCTGCTATAAGGCACTTGGCCGTAACTGACACTAGACCCCTTCATTTGCTCTATTTGAAAATTCAGTATACAACATTAAGGGCTTCTCTGTTATAAATAACCATTAGCAATAAATATATCTACAACTTAATGGAAAATTAATGGAATCATTTATCTGTATATAAAAATACATTTTCAAGATTATTTATTGAGAAATGAACATGTAGCTACATGATCCATCTTTGGTTAAATGTTCATGGATTACAGAACAAATCATTTTACCTCTCAGTCTTTGTTTCTTCTCTGTAGAGTAAGTTTCATGTCTAATAATATAAGAATAAAGTTAGGCATATTGTGGAATCATATTTTTTCCTACTCCATATGTGGAAAATAACTGAGACGCTGTATTATTTGGGCCAAGGTTTGTCTTCAATGACACAAATGACCTAAAGCACTACTTCCCAGACTTTAATGGAAAGTTATTATTAGAATGTAGATTCTGTTCAGTTTTCTCAGGTGGAGACTGAGATTCTGCCGTGCTTTGAAGTGTCCATGTGATACTGAAACTACTGGTCTGTGGAACACACTTCAGTGAGAACCTGCAGTGTAGAGTGGCATTGTGTAGATTCTGGATATTTTAGCTGACCTGGGTTTGGCACTCTGCTCTGTGACTTTGTAGCTGTGTGACTTTGGGCAAATAAATGTACTATCTTAGTATTATATACTCATCAGAGAAGATGGAATAATTACACCATATGACAAATCTGTTGCCATACTTTTACCTTCAATATTTGTAAGGTACTCGGAACAAAGACTAAAGTTAAAAGATAATAAAAGAAGTTCTCACTAGTTGAACAGAAAGTCTTATCATGCTCTTCTAGTCAATGATATGAGGAAATATATTTCCTGAAATTTTCTAATAAACAACACAATTCTATACAAGCAGTTTCTTCTCACTTAATACTTCTTTCTTAAAATACTATATTCCATGTAAAATTCACAATTACTTCTCTTTTTTCTGAAGAAATTTTCATTTGCCAAACTATGGCAAACTTATAGAAAAGGAAAATGGCCTATGAAATGTAAGTGGTGTGATATGAAGCAATACTTCAAACCAGATTCACTCAGCCCTTTAGAGAATTTGCTAGAAAACAGTAAGCTAAAACAAAAAAAGTTGTGCAAAATCTTTTTGGAACATGAAACGTGCTTTCAAAATGCACATCATGTAAGACAAGTGATGATTATATTTAGAAAGCATTATTAAGATATCTTGGAACATGAAATATTTGATTACAGAAATTGCTACTCTTCTTTTAACAAGTCCCCTTTTAGTCTGGAATTTACCCCTCCCTTTATCACTAGCTACACCGTTATCACTAGCTACACCTTAAGTCTGAATGACAACACTGTGAAATAAAGATGAAAACAGTCCCCTGGAGACAGCTGTTCCCTTTTCCCCACTCCCAATAAGGGTTCCAGAATGATATATTTGAAAACCTCTTCTGACTATATATATTCCTTATTCTGTCTATCAGGGAATAACTGTTTTCATAGTTAACTAAAGTTTTGAAATGCCTTCATTTTACTACAATCTATCAGTATATTTTTTATTCAAAGGAATATTTTATGGGTGGGGGTTACAGAATATGAACTGTGCTTTATTGCCTACTATCCAGTGACCAACCAAAATCCATCTTTTTCCTCTTCCTTCCTAGCAGAATCATTTCCCCGGCAAAGCTGGGAAGGTGATCCAGTAACAGGTATAGATAATAATTAGTTTAAGCCGGTCAGTACCTATTAGCTGCTTTACTGTTAACATCACTGAGCTGCTGATTTTTCATATCCATATAAAGAGCATTCTACCTGATATATAGTACATAAGAAAATAAGTGTTGTATAAATCAATGGCTATAACAAAATACCATAGATTGGGTGGCTTAAATAGCAAAAACTAATCTCATCGTGGAGGCTCCACCCTCATAACCTTATCTAAACTTATTCACTTCCCAAAGGCCTCACTTCCAAATATCATCACATTGGGGATTAGGGTTTCAACATATGAATTTGGGGAGAACACAAACATTCTGTACATAGCAAGTTGTCCTTTATGTTTGCATCCATTTACATTATGTATTGTTCTGTTACTATATTTACAAGTGTCATGCACATGTTAAGCTAATTATCAGCACAACTTTGTACAAAAGCAATGCCCTTCGCCCAAGTTGTTAACTATTTCTGCAATACTCTGTATGCCATGTTGTTCAAATATCCCTACTCAGGGTTAGATAATATAAAAATAATTTTCCTAAGGATATCTCAGATACTTACAAAATATTTTTCATTCAATTTTATAATATAGCTCTATATTCAATCTTGTAGGTCAATATATCATTTTGTAGAATGACTTAGAGAAGCCACTGCAAAATGGCCACCTTGAAAAAAAGTCATGATATAAATACAACGTTGTACATTTTTTTTTATACATTTTAGACAAAGAAACAATATATTCGTGAAATGACAAGACAAAGGGGTTTGAGCTTGGGATAGTAAATTAGTAAAGGAGGTTTGTGTATACAGCCTTCTTGGCCTTGAATTTCCTATCTCTGATAATAAAGATGTCTCTTTACTTCCCGGTCCAGGGAGGGTAGCTTTCACATGGAAGATTTATTTCCTGCTTTCAGGAGGACAAAGGAGGGTCAGACTGTCCTTCTTGCATTGGCTGTTTCTTCTTTTTTTTTTTTTATACAGCAGGTTCTTATTAGTCATCCATTTTATACACATCACTGTATACATGTCAATTCCAATCACCCAATTCATCACACCACCACCACCACCACCTGCCGCTTTCCCCCCTAGGTGTCCATACGTTTTCTGTCTACATTTATGTCTCAATTTCTGGCCTGCAAACCGGTTCATCTGTACCATTTTCTAGGTTCCACATGTATACGTTAATATACGATATTTGTTTCTCTCTTTCTGACTTACTTCACTCTGTATGACAGTCCCTAGATCCATCCATGTCTCAACAAATGACCCAATTTAGTCCCTTTTTATGGCTAAGTAATATTCCATTGTATATACGTACCACATCTTCTTTATCCATTCATCTGTCAATGGGCATTTAAGTTGCTTCCATGACCTGGCATTGTAAACAGTGCTGCAATGAACATTGGGGTGCATGTGTCTTTTTGAATTATGGTTTTCTCTGGGTATATGCCGAGTAGTGGGATTGCTGGGTCATATGGTAATTCTATTTTTAGTTTTTTAAGGAACCTCCATATTGATTTGCATATGTTGAAGAATCCTTGCATCCCTGGAATAAATCCCACTTGATCATGGTGTATGATCCTTTTAATTTGTTGTTGGATTCTGTTTGCTAGTATTTTGTTGAGGATTTTTGCATCTATATTCATCAGTGATATTGGTCTGTAATTTTCTTTTTTTGCAGTGCCTTTGTCTGGTTTTGGTATCAGAGTGATGGTGGCCTCGTAGAATGAGTTTGGGAGTGTTCCTTCTTCCACAATTTTTTGGAAGAGTTTGAGAAGGATGGATGTTAGCTCTTCTCTAAATGTTTGTTAGAATTCACCTGTGAAGCCATCTGGTCCTGGACTTTTGTTTGTTGGAAGATTTTTAATCACAGTGTCAATTTCATTACTTGTGATTGGTCTGTTCATATTTTCTATTTCTTCCTGGTTCAGTCTTGGAAGATTGTACCTTTCTAAGAATTTGTCCATTTCTTCCAGGATGTCCATTTTACTGGCATAGAGTTGCTTGTAGTAGTCTCTTAGGATGCTTTGTATTTCTGTGGTGTCTGTTGTAACTTCTCCTTTTTCATTTCTAATTTTATTGATTTGAGTCCTCTCCCTCTTTTTCTTGATGAATCTGGCTAATGGTTTATCAATTTTGTTTATCTTCTCAAAGAACCAGCTTTTAGTTTTATTGATCTTTGCTATTGTTTTCTTTGTTTCTATTTCATTTGTTTCTGCTCTGATATTTATGATTTCTTTCCTTCTGCTAACTTTGGGTTTTGTTTGTTCTTCTTTCTCTAGTTCCTTTAGGTGTAAGGTTAGATTGTTTATTTGAGATTTTTCTTGTTTCTTGAGGTAGGCTTGTATAGCTATAAACTTCCCTCTTAGAACTGCTTTTGCTGCATCCCATAGGTTTTGGATCATCGTGTTTTCATTGTCATTTGTCTGTAGGTATTTTTTGATTTCCTCTTTGATTTCTTCAGTGATCTCTTGGTTATTTAGTAACGTACTGTTTAGCCTCCATGTGTTTGTGTTTTTTACGTTTTTATCCCTGTAATTCATTTCTAATCTCATAGCGTTGTGGTCAGAAAAGATGCTTGATATGATTTCAATTTTTTAAAATTTACTGAGGCTTGATTTGTTACCCAAGATGTGATCTATCCTGGAGAATGTTCTGTGTGCACTTCAGAAGAAAGTGTAATCTGCTGTTTTTGGATGGAATGTCCTATAAATATCAATTAAATCTATCTGGTCTATTGTGTCATTGAAAGATTGTGTTTCCTTATTAATTTTCTGTTTGGATGATCTGTCCATTGGTGTAACTGTGGTGTTAAAGTCCCCCACTATTATTGTGTTACTGTCAATATCCTCTTTTATAGCTGTTAGCAGTTGCCTTATGCATTGAGGTGTGCCTATGTTGGGTGCATATATATTTATAATTGTTATATCTTCTTCTTGGATTGATCCCTTGATCATTATGTAGTGTCCTTCCTTGTCTCTTGTAACATTCCTTATTTTAAAGTCTATTTTATCTGATATGAGTATTGCTACTCCAGCTTTCTTTTGATTTCTATTTGCATGGAATATCTTTTTCCATCCCCTCACTCTCAGTCTGTATGTTTCACTAGGTCTGAAGTGGGTCTCTTGTAGACAGCATATATATGGGTCTTGTTTTTGTACCCATTCAGCAAGCCTGTGTCTTTTGGTTGGAGCATTTAATCCATTCACGTTTAAGGTGATTATCGATATGTATGTTCCTATGACCATTTTCTTAATCGTTTTGGGTTTGTATTTGTAGGTCCTTTTCTTCTCTTGTGCTTCCCACTTAGAGAAGTTCCTTTAGCCTTTGTTGTAGAGCTGGTTTGGTGGTGTTGCATTCTCTTAGCTTTTGCTTGCCTGTAAAGCTTTTGATTTCTCCCTCGAATCTGAATGAGATCCTTGCTGGGTAGAGTAATCTTGGTTGTAGGTTCTTCCCTTTCATCACTTTAAGTATATCATGCCACTGCCTTCTGGCTTGTAGACTTTCTGCTGAGACGCAGCTGTTAACCTTATGGGAGCTCCCTTGTATATTATTTATCATTTTTCCCTTGCTGCTTTCAATAATTTTTCTTTGTCTTTAATTTTTGCCAGTTTGATTACTATGTGTCTCGGCATGTTTCTCCTTGGGTTTATCCTGCCTGGGACTCTCTGTGCTTCCTGGACTTGGGTGGCTATTTCCTTTCCCATGATAGGGAAGTTTTCGATTATAATCTCTTCAAATATTTTCTCTGGTCCTTTCTCTGTCTCTTCTTCTGGGACCCCTATAATGCAAATGTTGTTGCATTTAATGTTGTCCCAGAGGTCTCTTAGGCTGTCTTCATTTCTTTTCATTCTTTTTTCTTTATTCTGCTCCGCAACAGTGAATTCCACCATTCTGTCTTCCAGGTCACTTATCCGTTATTCTGCCTCAGTTATTCTGCTATTGATTCCTTCTAGTGTAGTTTTCATTTCAGTTATTGTATTGTTCATCTCTGTTTGTTTGTCCTTTAATTCTTCTAAGTCTTTGTTAAACATTTCTTGCATCTTCTCGGTCTTTGCCTCCATTCTTTTTCCGGGGTCTTGGATCATCTTCACTATCATTGTTCTGAATTCTTTTTGTGGAAGGTTGCCTATCTCCACTTCATTTAGTTGTTTTTCTGAGGTATTATCTTGTTCCTTCATCTGGTACATAGCCCTCTGCCTTTTCATCTTGTCTATCTTTCTGTGAATGTGGGTTTTTTCCACAGGCTACAGGATTGTAGTTCTTCTTTCTTCTGCTGTCTGCCCTCTGGTGGATGAGGCTATCTAAGAGGCTTGTGCAAATTTCCTGATGGGAGGGACTGGTTGAACATGTTTTTAAATAAATTTATTTATTTATTTATTTATGGCTGCATTGGGTCTTCATTGCTGCGCGCAGGCTTTCTCTAATTGTGCCAAGCCCACCAGGGAAGCCCAAGTTCTCTTTTAAATGTACAACATTTGGACTTCCCTGGTGGCGCAGTGGTTAAGAATCTGCCTGCCAATGCAGGGGACACGAGTTCGAGCCCTGGTCCGGGAAGATCCCACATGTCGCGGAGCCACTATGCCCATGCACCACAACTACTGAGCCTGCCCTCTGGAGCCCATGTGCCACAACTACCAAAGCCCATGCGCCTACAGCCCGTGCTCTGCAACAACAGAAGCTACTGCAGTGAGAAGCCCACGCACCGCAATGAAGAGTAGCCCCCGCTCGCTGCAACTAGAGAGGGCTGGGCACAGCAACGAAGAACCAAAAGCAGCCAGAAATAAATAAATAAATAAGAACTAATTATGTTCTGCAAGTAAATGTTTTTCATTTATTACCTTGTCAATCACAAGCTTGTGGAAGAGAGTGGCTGAATAGGGAGTCCAAAATATCAGATGTAATTAATCCATGTTGTTCTCTAATGAACCAAAATATTTGAATTTTTAAAATCTCCCCAAATTAATATCATCAGACCCCAATTAATTACTTAAATTTGCACACTTTATTTTTTCTTCCTGCAAACTATCTCCTAGAAGCAATTGGATTTTTTATATCAGTTTTCATTTATGCAACAAACGTTTAGTGATTTTCTACAATGAATCAGGCAGTGTATTAGGTTCTAAAAACCAATTAGCAAAAGCATTCACAGTTCCTACCCTGATGTAGCTTATATTCCAGTAGAAGAAACTGATTGAACTATTTAAAAATTAAAGTAAAATTACAATTGTATTAAATGGTAAGAGGTACAGATTTACTGTTAAGAGAGTATGTGATGTGGAAAAATAATCTCAGTAGACTTACTCCCCTTATTGTTCCCCTAGTTCCTTGCTCATTCAGGCTTTGGAATTTTTCAGATAGCCATTGTATTATCCTAACATTTATATTAAATGATCGATCTTCCCTCTAAAACTCTAGATGACACATTACCATATATTTGGTATGTGTATTTGGTTCTATTTCTAGAGTTTGTATTTGGTTTCTCTATTTATGAACAGTTTTCATTATTAAGGTCTTATACTACTTTCATAGTATGTGTAATAGCATATTTATTCTAAAATAAAAACTTCAGAATGAGTTTTATAAGCTCTCGATGGAAAACATTGTTGATATTTTTATTGGGATCACTTCAAATTTATATGTTAACTTGGGAGAATTGACATCTCACCAAGGTTAAATATTCCTATCTGAGATCATGTCTTTTCATTTGTTCATGTCTTCCATGAGTCCCTCAGTGGCACTGAGAATGTAACCTATATGTGCTCCTTTAAGTTCAATTTACTCTAGAAATGAGAATAGTTCACCACATTATTTGAGAAAAAAGTGACTAGAAAATGAGATACTAAGTCCAACCTGTCATGTTATTACTCTGTCAGTCACCAACATTCAGTTGAAAACAACAACCAAAACAACAACCCCAAAAAAACACAGCAAGTAATCTTGCCAAGAACTCACATCATTTAAGGCATATGTAATGATCAGGTAAAATTATAGTGATTTACATACTTAGGCAAGATGTAAGGGTAGAAGAAATGCTATATTATATCCCTGAAAGGTACATCAAATCATTTTAGATTATTCATGTCTCCCTCATCAAGACGTTTTCAGATCCTAAAGACTGTTGTCAAAAATAAGGGTGAAGGGCTTCCCTGGTGGCGCAGTGGTTGAGAGTCTGCCTGCCAATGCAGGGGACACAGGTTCGAGCCCTGGTCTGGGAAGATCCCACATGCCGCGGAGCAACTAGGCCTGTGAGCCACACCTACTGAGACTGCGTGTCTGGAGCCTGTGCTCCGCAACAAGAGAGGCCGCGATAGTGAGAGGTCCGCACACCGTGATGAAGAGTGGCCTCCGCTCGCCGCTACTGGAGAAAGCCCTAGCACAGAAACGAAGACCCAACACAGCCAAAAATAAATAAATAAGTAAATAAAATTAAAAAAAAAAAAAAGGGTGAAAAAGTGAAGCCTGAAAGTACATACAGTAAGCCAAAAAATTTAAGTAAAATATAGATGCTTTTCAAAACAGAATTTTCTAAAATCTGCCATTTACAGGACCTCCTTAATATTCAGGTTCATGTTGTCCATGAACATGTCACATTATGTGGGCAGACTGTGTCCCCTTCAGTCACCTAGAACCAAAAGTGAAAAGCAAAAATTATCCAAATGCTAACAGTTCATGAAACTGACCTATAGATTTTTTTTAGTTGTCTTTGTTTTTAATTTGCTGTCCTAAATGTGTACAATGTTTCTTGGAAGAGTTTATAAGGGTACAGGGGGAGTTGCTGCTTATTTAAACAATTTTAATGAAGGACTAACCTTTTACATTTAACATTTGTTCCCTTCATTTGCTTTCTGGCCCCAGTTCATATTTTTTTTGTCCTCCCAAAGGACACAGCCTAATGAACATACACGAGATTATTTAAATGAACGGTTTTAATGAGTTCTTTGAATAGACTCTTTAAAAAGCAAGCATGAAATTGCTTTCCCAGTTGGGATGCTTTAAAATATTTTTAGAAGATTCATATACAAAGCCTTAAAATTTGAACCATTTTTAAAGGAACAATGATTGAAAAGTAGTTTTTTTAATTGCAATGTGATTTATTTTCACTCATACGGCAGAGGACATTACAAAACCCAGCAGGATTTTTGAATTATTTTAATGGATTATCACATTTCATATTAATAAGTAGTTATTTATCACATTTAAAGGCTGTAGCTCTTATACACTACTTTCACACATGGAAACATGTAATCTCTGCAATTAGTGAATACTAGACGTAGATAAATTTACATTATATAGTGAACACTATGCTGTTCCCCCAACCCCATTAAACACCTGCTTAAGACGTCATAGTTTTGAGTGTGGGTGGAATTGATCCCATCCCCTTGCCACTGTGATAGTCTCAGTTTGGCATATCCCTCATTTTTTCTTACCAAACTCAGGTTCAAAACTTCTGTTGGCATACACCTCATTAGTTCTCATTAAAGAGATGTTCAAGACTTCTGTTCAATGATTCTAT
Organism: Eubalaena glacialis; assembly: GCF_028564815.1. Classification (NCBI taxonomy): domain Eukaryota; kingdom Metazoa; phylum Chordata; class Mammalia; order Artiodactyla; family Balaenidae; genus Eubalaena; species Eubalaena glacialis. The sequence continues at coordinate 174,978,169 of NC_083716.1, read as the reverse complement.
TCATTTTCTGGATGGGGATGAGGAAAAGTGAAGGTCCAGAAACTTCTGGAAACCATTATGCCACCATGAGGACTAAGGATAAAGTGGACACAGTGAGCAGTGTGTAGTTTGAAAACTGCACAGAAGAGGAACCAAAACTTGATAAGACTCTTCTTGACACATTATGTGTCAAGCTTTTCTGTTATGTGAGAAAATAAATTCTCTTTATTATTTAAGCTCCTTTGAAACTAAGACTATGGAATCTAAGAATAACATGTACTACCTTTGGCAAGTATCATTGCCCTAATTTTGAACCATTTATCCGTTTGGTAGCATAGATTGTTTAATTGCCTCTGCTTAGATTCAAATGAACTATTCTGATAGCTCAGACAGTTAAAGCTGACATTTAAAAAATTAAACCATCTCGTTAATAACAAAAAGTTGGTTGTTGATCAGTCTTGTGAATGTTGTTATCATAACATCTTGTGTATTTTGTTTCTGTCGGTCAAAAATATTCACACACACTATCTAGCTTCTTTAGAAAAGAATGGAAAAATAGTAAAATCAATTTTCTTTAAGAGTTAACTGTCCAGTGTGATTTACATATACTTTTGAAAACAGAGGTTCAGTATAAAGGAAAATTGTGGCAAAATACACCAGCTTCCAGATATTTCCTCATATGTAAAAAGACTTTGTAACAAATAACTGGTAAGTTTCTTTCCAGCTTTAATGCCCTATGATTTTATGGCAAATGAGACATTAGGAGTTTGAGAAGAAAGTGGCAGAGGCACATAGCACACTATAGTCATCAGGAAAGGTGGAATCCTCTTGTCCTTTATGAATTGGTTTATTGTTTTACTACTTCAAGTTATTAAAGGACAGATTCTGTGTCTGTTCTCTGAATTGTTTTTCACATAATACTCTTTGATGATGTTTAAATTTTTCACAGTCAGATATTCTTTATTAATTATTTACATATTCAATTATATGTATAAAAGAACATCAATTTGATGTTAAAGACTGAAAATTTGGAGTTCTAAAAGGTTCAGAACTAGAAAGATTTCCTCATATTGGGTGGATCCTTAAAGCATGTCCTCCAAGTCATCACTGAGCCTCCTTTGGAATTCCTTCGTTGGTGAAGAACACATTAGCTCCTAAGAAGCTCATTCTATTTTTATACAGTTCTAATGATAATGCCTCCATCTATGTATTTAGCCTTCATATACTCCTTGGAATTCTAGGAACTCCAATTCTAGAAACTCATCTGACATATTATTGTAACTGTAGCTAAATATATTCTTTTGGGGAAATCTGCTATACTCACTAATTAGACTGCACCTATTTCTCTCAGATTTTTTAAACACACGTAATTATTGAGTGGGATTGACATATACACACTACTATATATAACATAGATAACTAATCAGGACCTTCTGTATAGCACAGGGAGCTCTACTCAATACTGTGTAATGACCTATATGGGAAAAGAATCTAAAAAAGAGTGGGTATGTATATATGTATAACTGATTCACTTTACTATACAGCAGAAACTAACACAACATTGTAAATCAACTATACTCCAATAAAAATTTTTTAAAATCCATGCAATCATTTACATAGAAGTTGATGGCTTATGACCAAACAAGTTATTTCATCAAACTAGAGTCTGCTGTCATCTTTTAGAATCACATAAATGAAATTCTTTCCTACTTACTATTATATAGTTATGTGGGATATGATTGACATGGTAAAACTATCCTTTTTGGAAATGAAATGTTCCACTGATTATAGTCACAGCCCTGTTAAGAGTATGCAATGTGGTTGTTAGTGGAAAACTGCAGGCTTATACATTATGTGTGAGCATAAGACCCCTGTCATCCCTGCATAGGATAGAGGGGTCTCCCTTCACCATGTAACTCTTCACATCAGCTTTCTGATCATGTAGTGCCCAGTGTGCTAGAGAAAGTGATAAAAGCATCTCTTTAGTACTCCTTCAGAAGGCCTAGACTACTTTGTGCTGAAAATCAGGATCAATAGCTGCATTGATATGATTTAGCAATATGTAATTTGTGTTTTGAGGGCCTTATATGGAATAAGTGACTCATCAAAGTTGCTTTGCACTAATTTCACATAATTCAAGAAACTTTAGTTTTCCTACCAAAGGAGACTTCAAATATGTGAAACTAATCTGTTTTCCTTAAACCTGGGGAAAATTTAACTCTTAACAGTGGGTCTGTCTTTTCTAAAAACTTGCTATGAGGTTTATGCAAACATTACTTTTTATTCATTGTTAATGTTTTCTTAACTAGGGTGACAAAATGAGTTTTTTCTTCCCACTGTCCTAGTTATCAGGATTCTGACAACAACCAAGGGTAAGGCAATGGAAAGTGACATTTCGTACTGCAACTCAAAATAGGAAAGGAGAGAAACAAAAGGCAGTGAAATGTATTGATTAGAAGGAATGCTTCTCAAACTTTGGGGGTGCATACAAATCTCCCAAAGACTTTGTCAAACAGCAGAATCAGATTTACTAGACCTGATATGGGCCTAAGGTTCTTACAGGGTTCTAAGTGATGTTGATGCTGCTGGTCCAAACACCACACTTTGAATACCAAGGTGCTAGAATATATTCCAGCTTGAAACTGTGCAAGCTATAGATTGACTTTTTTTTACAAAAGGTCTGATTATCTATAATTTACCCTGACATCAGAACATTTAGAGAACCTTTACTCTCTTCCATCACCCACCTTCATGATCCAAAGTTCCACATCTGTCTCTTTACAGAAGCAGAAAGAGATGGAGCAAATAAAATCCAATAACCCACTCAAGAGGTTGGCTAAAACTGGCGGGCAACCATAAGATGGAGGGAAAAGAAAAGATTAAAAGTATCAAAAGGTAAGGTAGAGGAAGAATAGGAACGTAAAAAGGGTATACACATTGGGTAGAGGCCCCTGAGGAACACCACGACTTTTGCTGTCTGCTGAGTGTCTGGCCAAAAGGTACACCTTGAGATGACTGAATTAATGTATCATATTTTTGAGTGGATCTAGGGTCAAGGATACAACCCTGAACCTCTGTTATGCTGCATACACTATACTATCTGACTTCTATCTGACTTCCATATTCCTGAGGTTATTTATGCCAGTTTTTAAATGTACTTGAAAAAACACACTCAAATGTGTAAATGTCAAATATTAATAAAGCAGAGACTTCCAATGCATTAATCTGTGATGCTAAGTAGTTTTGTGTAGAATTCAAAATGATGCAATTTCTGGGGACATAGTAGCACTTTATATAAATCTATCATAATTGAGTTATCTATGAAGCCCTGTACTACCTTTTATTTTTGCTGTTGATATTTTCTAGAAATCCTAACCCAATCATTTCTGCCCATGTGAAATTATAAAAGTGAATAAACCACTAGAGCACATGTAAAGGACAGTCAATGCCAAACAAGAGTTGGGCATATACTGGTATAATCATCGTGAAATAATAAGTTAATATATAACATAAGGTATCGTGTTTTTTCCTCTAGATAGATAGATAGGTAGGTAGGCAGGTACATAGATAGATAGACAGATAGATAGATATGATATCAGTAATACTGGTGAATGACAAATGTATCTCCTGACCTGTGTCACCAATGTCACTGTTTTCTCTCTTTCTCCTAGAGAGAGAGTCAGGAGGTGTGGTAGTCATTCACCAAACATAACAGACTTTGCCTTCTAAACACATGTTACAATTGCCTCTTTTGATTGGGTTAGGCCACATAAGTAGTTCTGTTTACTGTACTGTTAGTAGAAGTGACATGCATCACTTTGGGGCAGTACTTATTGACATATAGAGTTCTCCTCACTCTCCTTATGGTGGTCAACTGGCAATGTTCAGGCTAGTTACTGCTCTGACAAACCATGTCTTTTAATAACTACAATAAGCAGAACCTCCCAGGTGACCAAGGGTGGATATATAGCATGAGCATGAACAAAAGACAAACTTTCTGATTGCAAGCACTGTTTTTGCTGTGGCATAATTAAATCTACTCTGAATGATTTGGGTGGACAAGCTGCAGATCATAGAGGGCTACTAGAAAGGAGAGGCATACTGAGTGAAGTCATGATGTCTGCCTGAGACAAACTTAATTCAAAATATCGTCCAACACCCCTGAAATATGTATGAAGACTAAATATATATACAAACACGGCTAAGCTAGAGGTGACAAAAGATTCACTCAGTCCAATTGGCTTATGAAGGTGGACATATGAAAAGAAAGCTGATAATTCTAGGGCCACAGGGAGGCAGCCACTTAAGAGAAAAACTGGTAAAAGGAGATCAGGACCAAACTTATTCTCAACTGACTTGTTAATGCATTTTAGTGTGTAAGTAAGTTTTACTCTTTATTAAAAGTCATTTAAAACCTACCTGTGGTGATCAAATTAAAAATGTCTTAGGGTGAGAGTGTCAATATCAGATATCCATATTTGAGTTTATAGCACTGACATTTCTTTCCAAAAAAAGTGTAGCTTAGGTGGCCTTAACATTGTCAAACAGAATTTCAACTCTTTAACTTTTACTGTTTATAACATTCTTCAACATTACTTTATGAGAAGTACAATTCACCTATACATTAACAGAATGACAATGTGATCAGTAATGCAATTAAATAGTTGAAAACGTTAACAATAAAATTTTAAATGATATTGATCTAAAATAGCTGCTGTAGTAAAAATTCAAGTACCAATTAATTTTTATCCATATGTTTAGAGTCAGCATATCTGTAGAATCAAAGTACAACGTCTAACATGTCTAATACAATGTCTCACTTTACCCCAACCTACTGAAGCCCTCAGAACATAAACACGTCAGTCATTTTTATTCCTCTCCTTCAGTTCCCACCTTCACTTCATCTGCAAGTCCTGTCACATCTACTTTAAAAACAGATCCTGACTCAGCCACTCCTCCCTATGCAGACCATCTCTTCACCTGGACAGCTGTAACTGCCCCTCATCACTGTTGCTTCCATTTTCCTCAGAGGAGCCAGAATCATCACAAATTCCCCTTGCTTAAAAGTTCTCAAGGACTTTCCATTGATTTAAAGATAAAGTAAAGTACAAAATCCTACATGCCATAGGATTGACTTCTTTCTGGTTCCATGTGTACTCTTCTGGTGCTCTGCTTCAACCAACCTGGCCTTTGTTCCATTAGGTTCCTAAATCCATCCTACATCTGCCTTAGGGCCTTTGCCATAACTTATCTTCTACCTGGAATTCTCTTAACCAAGATCTTTGCATTGATGACTCATATGTCTTCAAGGCATCTGCTCAAATATCTCTTCCTTAGACATGCCATCTCTGACCATCCACTGTAAACATTTTCTCCTCCCCCATATCTTTATTCTTCATTAACACTTTTTTTTATTGCCCTCATTAACATGAAATGCTTGTTGTCTATCTAAAATTATCTTAGTTATTTACTTGTTTTAGTCTACTCTTCCCTGAACATATAACTCTACAGGAATGATAGAATTGTCATCTGTGCATTTCCAGCAGCTTGCGTGAATGAATGAATGAATGAATAAATGAGAGGATGAAGGAAAAAAGACTGTCAAATGAAATGTAAATAACCAAATAGATATTCAGTGCTAGTTTGGAGCTATGTTGCTTATGAATTACTTAAGAAATTTTATTGATTTTTTTTTACGTTTTTAGTTTTGAGTGGTTGGCATTGTAGTATTAGGATATTAAGATGTGAGAAAGAAAATTGGCACAAACTGGTTCTGAAACAGGAATTCTGGGGTTGTTCTAATTTACAAATTTTTCTAGAAAGTGACAAATATTTCTGATAAAATGAATTTTTAATATAATTTAATGAGATTAAGAACCCCATTTAGGAAGTCAGAGTCACCTCCATTAAATTACTGACCTTGGATCATCCCTATGACAAATTAATAAACTTTAACAATACATTCCTTTATTGTATCACCTTTTTTTCTTTATCTAGGCCAAGAAAATTCTTTGAATTGCTTTTTTGTAGACTTTTTTTTTTAGATTTTGGGGCATGTCTGAAATACATTTTGAACATGTGATTGTAATCAATTGCTTTAAGAATTTCATGTTATAGATGTATACAGCAGTGTTTCTGCCTCCCCAGATAATTTAGATTTAGCATTAACAAACCAGTCCTAATGAGGTAAATTTGCCCTGAATGAATCCTATAGCAATACAATGTTACTCCCCCATAAGCTTGTGTATGGACCACTCACTATTTCATACATACAGTTTCTGTGGTTTTGCTTAGACCTACATGGATTTTTCATCCTACTTTTCCATGCCTAGAACATCTTCAGTTTAAGGTCTATCTCTCTAAGAAATCTCCTTTGAATCCTCTAGAAATATTTTATTTTCAACAAAGGCCAATTCAGATGGCTTTTGGAAATGAGTGGATATTTTTATTTTTAAAGTTGTTATAAGACTGGTAGGTGACAGGAAGCCAGGGATTCTTAACACAATATTATTCTGCTCAAGATGCTGATAGCATCTCACTGAGAAACTGAAAAAAATATCTCTTCCTCCTTAACTCCCATGGCCCTCCATTGTCCATTTTCAGCCTCCAGACACCATTCAGGGGCATTTTACAATCCTTCTACTAAACTAAAGATTCCCTGACTCGTGGACTTATGCCTGATCCAACCTTATCTTCCCTACTAGACAAGTGTTCAACACATTTTTTTGAAAAAGATGATTATATGTATTTTAATGTGTTCCGTTAGCCATGGCACATTTACATTTGCTAACTAATCCAAAAATAGCACAGTTAATGGTAGAAGTTTCAGGTATGTTGGATTAGAGTTCTGCTCCATGGAGAAAAATAGAGAAGATATTTTTAGGGAGATGGGAAATGAAGATGACCATCCGGTGTATCTATAAACATAGTCATTTGTAGGTAGATACAATGCCCCTTTTCCAGGTCCTTACTTCTTAAACTTGGAGAGTAAAATTCTCGTATCTATTCCTGACAAAATAAAAAAAAAAAAGAGAAACATATTTGATCAAGGTTATTGTTACATTCCCTTGTTGCATGTAGCACATTTTATTTCATTTCCTTGTTTTCTAAATAGAATACAAAATAAGTAAACAGAAATATTAGCTGTTTAAAGGATAATTGAGCTGTCAGATTTGAGGTTATTCCTATTTGTTTTACTTTTCTTTTTTTTAAGTAACTGATAATGCAAACTCAAAGTGATTAAGACAGTTTAAAGCAACCCCATGGCCCTAAAATTTACTGGACATCAATTCTGAGGTCTCCAAGAAACATTCTGAGGCTTTAATTTGATGCTGTTCTGATGAATTTAGATGAAACATGTTTAAATGCTCTCTGGCATACCTCGTGTTGATGCTGGGCAGGTCCAAGAGAAGAAACAAGCTCTAAATGACAATTAATTCAAAATGACTCAATCATCATTGTTAATGTCTCTGATCCTCTCACCCAGAAGTGAGGGTTAACTCTGCTCTATGCAAAATATTCTCCTAACCGCAAGTTTGCCAGCAAATCCATGGAATACCACACAGAGCCCCAGAGAGGGGGGCTGTGCAGTGACACTTTACATTAAAACACTCTTCAAATTCATGTCATGCTAATTAAGCAAGTACAGCCATCTAATGCAATGATGGTACTTAAACTGAGCTTTCTAATAGCAATAATGTGTCTCAAAGGGCACAAGTCAGTGTCCTCCCAATGAGTTTAATCCATGCTTGAAGAAGTTAAGGGTCGAGGATGGTTACAGTATGCCAGTAAGTGCTTCAAAGTAGGAGGTTTGGGATAAAGCCAATTCTAGTCTCTCTAATAGAGTTCTTATAAAAGCTACTGACTTGACTTTCACTATCAAGTATTTTGCAAATATTAATTATGCTTATGTCATCTTCCATTGGGATAAGTGATATTGATCCCAATCCTCTGACTTATAGGTGTGCATAAACTACCTTAGTCTCAAAGGAAGCTAGGATTCCATACTAAGCTTACCCCAATAATACATGCTGCTTTTAATCTGAGAGTCATAAGTCTGAGACGTTTGAAGCGAATCTTCAACACTCATAAATTGGTCCTCTCAAGAGACTCACAGACTCAAAATGAAGGGAGCTCATTCCTTTCCAAGATTCTTTGCATTTGTCAAAACATCCAGTAATATGATTATCAGATCAGGGGTTTGCAAAAGTGGGTCCAATCTGATCTTGGTGGGAGACCCAGGATCCTATTTTTGAAACATTCACATGACCTTTTCACAAGTACAACTGTTCGAGCTAAAATGACACATTCACATATTTGACCTTTTCTCCATTCCCTCCCTTCTTTTTCCCCTGTTCTGCTACTTGCTCTGTGGGCTCTAGATAGGAAGGATTTTGTTGTTGGCATTTTCTTTTCCACTCATTTTTCACTTCTTTTCTCTCATCATTCAACTAATATATCCCCTTTCCACCAACTGCTGACTCCTGCAAGGTTGTGATTTCCTTAGTTAAAAAACGACCCCACTTTTAGCTCAGTGTTCTCACAATGAATAGACGTTCTACAGAATAAAATGGATTTTCTTGTTAATAACCATTTTTTAAACAGTAAGACTAGCTACACTGAAACATTCTCAAATAACAGACCATGCAACATGAAACTGGCAGGGTAAAAATAAATGAAGCGCTATTATAATTGTGATTTAAAATTATTTCTAATTTACTCAGTTACGCTTTCTTATTTTCCTAAACCTCAGCTACAATTCATCTCCATTTCCTTAAAGCAGTTGTGTTTATCAGTTCCACTAGGTCAGCTTTGTGTTTAATAGACCTTGTTTGGAATCACAAAGACAGTCGCTGGGATTGTATCCTCTGAAATAGGAGATGTTCAACCTCGGAGCCTCATTCTCTTCCGTGCAATAATTTGTGGGCAAACTATCAAAAGTACAATAAGAGTGTCAAAATCCAATCCCAAGTAATAAGCACAGGGAAATGAGCCCTCCTACACTGAAATTTCAGAGCAGTCAGGAGGATTTTTATATCCAAAAGCATATCTAATCATCATAAATAGAGTCTTTAAAAAACCCCACCATCATTTCTCCATAACTGGTTGCCTCTGCAGTTTTCCTTGCTTTTTGGTTTTCCATCCTGACTGAAGGTTCATCACTTTCCCTTTCCCCTGCATTTCTAAAACCAGACACATACTATAAGTACACAGCTTCTGAGAAGCAATTAGAGTTAATGGGATTAAAAACCTAATCACACTGTTGCTCTTGGCTTGTACCGGCAGAACTGCATAGCAAAGCCTAGCACTGCAAATGCACAAGAATGAGTTATTACATTGGTCCATGGAAGGTCTCTGTAGCCCCTGTTTTATCTGGCCCTCTCCAGGGGCAACTTTTCATGGTTTGATCAGAGAAAATGGCTTAGGTTTATTTTTTACACCAGGGACACTTGCACTCTCTTGCTTTTAAATTGATTTTGATATATATTAAAGATGACAGCCAGAGAAGAAACAGCGGTACAACCAGGAACAAAATACATTAAAAATAGTTTCTCCTGAGTCCAGAGAGCTGACAATCACCACAGAGACTCTCCACTTTCTTTCAGGAATGTTTCTACTTTGAGAAGTTGGAAGAAATGGAGATGTTCCTGTCAAAGCATTAAGGGGTGTGGAGCAGTCATTATAAAAGGAGAGGGGCCTGTGCTGGGGTCCTCCTGACCCTCTGTGGCAAAGAGGGGATTGGAAGATAGGTTCTCTAAAATCCCCCTTGCCATTGAAATTCCATGAGCATGTGATGTGAATGAAAGGCTGGGAATACATTTATGTTGCAGAAAATTTAACTTTAAGATAACCAGGACAAGAAGATATGCATCAAAAGAGAAAGACATAGCAGAAGCAATTTCACTGTAGAAAGATGGATGGCTTACTCTTGATGCTTTTTTATCCAATAAAATAAAAATTAGTAATAATAATGATAATAGTAATAATAATTCTAACATTTGTTGAGCACATCCAACTCCATGGCACTATTCTAAGTACTTTCTATGTACTATCATTCAATCCTCATAACCCTATGAGGCAGCTACTATTATTAATCTTTTCATTTTTTGTACACAGAGAAACTAAGGCATAGATGGTTTAATAATTCACCAAGGTCACATACTGCAGTGCCAGAGCTGACACTGGAATGCAGACAATATGGCTCCAGACCCCAGCTGTTAACAAATATGTATAAATGAGGATATTTGCTTGAAAATAACCAGTCTGATTCTGTTCACCTGGGGAGAATCCTCAAAAGCCCTTCATAAACAGTTAAAAATCATTTAGCAAAGAAAAATAAAACCTGCCCTAGTTTCTCTCTATTAAATCTAATAACTGGTTTCCTTTTGCGATTGAGTGAGCTTAATTATTGCTGCATATTTATCTAATTTATACAATTACTCAGCATTTTTGATGGCTACCCCTCACAGCTGTCTGTTATGTATCTAGATACCTGAACCACAGTCAGTGGGTCTTGTCTGTCAGTGCATTCTTAGGGGATGCCCAGGCAGCAAACTGAAATTTGTCATTATTTTAATCTAAGAAACTACAATTTGCAAAGGGTCTCGTATTTTAAGGGCAAATATAAATGACTCTTAGATTCCAAGATCGCCAATCATTGGATTCTTAAGATTTTTCCCTCTTCATTATTTTGCAATGATATTCAACTATCATTAACACTCAGCAAGTAGCCATCAATCACATTGAGAGAAGGATCTAAGCTAACACAGAAAGTTCCTAACACAGTTTTAAAAAGAAATTAGCTGTATGTAATGCAAAATACTTTTCAGGGCAGTTGTATCTTACATGGGGTTAGGCTATAAAGTCAATGATGAATGCGAAAATGAACTAAACAAAAAATTATCTTGGAAGACGTCCTAAATCACTCATAAGTGTTTGTCTACATGGTTTGTTTTAAACAGAGCTGTCTCTTGATAGGGTCTACATGCTTAGTGTTTCCTCCATGCAGGAACAGACCACAATTTCATATCCATAAAGTGACCATAAAATGCAACACTTGGGGGCTTCCCGGGTGGCGCAGTGGTTGAGAGTTCGCCTGCCAATGCAGGGGACACGGGTTCGAGCCCTGGTCTGGGAAGATCCCACGTGCCGCGGAGCAGCTGGGCCCGTGAGCCACAATTGCTGAGCCTGCGCGTCTGGAGCCTGTGCTCCGCAACAAGAGAGGCCGCGATAGTGAGAGGCCCACGCACCGCGATGAAGAGTGGCCCCCGCTTGCCACAACTAGAGAAAGCCCTAGCACAGAAACGAAGACCCAACACAGCCAAAAATAAATAAATAAATTAAAAAAAAAAATGCAACACTTGGCTTACATTTAGGGGCCATAGTGTATAAAAAATTTCTACCCACCCCCCCATCCTTGGAAACTGTGTATAGTAAAATTTGTATGAAAAAAGGTTCATTTTATGTGGCATCCATAAAATCCATGAAAACAAAGATAATTATTAGTGTTAAGCCCTGGGTTAGTCCATTTATTGTATCATAAATGTAAATTAATGTATATTTGCCTAGGAAAATAGTATAAAAGGAATCTTTCCAAGTTCTAGCAAATAAAGACAACAAAATAAAAAAGGATTAAAATGATATTTTTTTATCTTAAATGATTATTGATATTTGAAGAAAACTATTTTAATCAAAGGAGTAAGAAAAGGTAGATATGAATTTTGGGAGGGACATTTTCCTACACTTTCTCCCTTGTATTGATACAATTTAATAAATAATGATTTTTCAAAATTGACAATTTTAAGAAGATCGTAAAATATTAATATCCTTTGAGCTGTAATTAAGGCAAATCTCCAAATAAAGGGAAAAATCAACCATAAATAAGGGAGGTACTCAACAAAGTAAAAATAGATGTTATTAATGATTAATGGAATATTATATAATATTCCAGCACATTGCTTTTAAAAACAGCTAAATTGTATAAAATCCTTAATGATATAACAAAGTGAAATTGTAAAATACTTATGTATTGTTAGTTACCTATTCAATATCCATTCTACCTTCCTCTTCTTAATAGAATTCCAGTTTCTAAAGAGTAACCATATACCTAGATTGAAAATAAATAAACATTTGCTAGACTGCTGTGCAGCCAGAGCTGGTCATGTGACACATTTCTGGCTGTTGAGATATAAGTGGAAGTCAGTGGGAGGATCTTCCAGGAAAGCTCATTTAAAAAGGGACAGAATCTGTTTGTATATACTTGGCCCTTGACCTTTCCCTTTCTTCCTACCTAATTCATGCTACACACAGAGCAGCCATCTTTAAGGCATGAGACAGTGTCTGAGAATAAAACGTTACCTGGGAAGGATGGCGGACTGGAAAGAGAAGGATCCTGGATACATGATCACTATCTATCCTGGACTTCATTTTTATGTGGAAAAAAAAAAAAAACTAATATGTTTAAATCACTCTTTCTCAGGCTTTGGTTACTTGGGTCTGAATGCATTCTACAACTGACAACAAATTATATGAAACTGATCACACATGCACATGTGCACACACACACACACAGTCTCAATATAAATATATTTCAGTTACCATAATTTAGTTAAATGACACTGGTTTCCCAAAACTACAGGTCAAATTTCAGTTACTACAGAATATTAGCAGTGAATTACTGCATTAAGTAAAAACTCCACTGCTATCTGTTCAGTTTACAAATCACTACACACAAAAAACCAGACGCTCATTGTGATCAATAACCAACCATATCACTTCTTCAAAAGTCTGTTGGTGATTGGTCAATGCACATCTGTTGTTCATTCAACACAGGTAGCAAACTATATGGTTGTGTTGTCTCCCAGTGATAAATCCATGTGCATTTTTCAAAAATCAGTACGGAAAGGTGAAGTTGGTCAATAAAGATGAAAATGCAGCACAGAAACAAAGAGAGATAATGCTGGAAGTAAAATTCCAGTCAAATATAATGAAGTTATAGAAAAAAGAGCTGAGTGTGGGAATGTTGACACTGTGGCCATTTGAGACACCCAAGATACACAGCAAAAGGAACTTAATAAAAAGAAAGTTAGTGACATAAATGAGGAAAGTGGTTGTAATAAAAAGGATCAAGACGGCCTAGAGAATATGATGCTAGCAACCACCGCCCTCCCCCTCCCCCCCCAAAAAAACCCTTCATATTAAGTGAATGATCAGAAATATTTCACAATACTGATAGTGCAATGGATAAAATCCTGGAAGCTGATTCAGACTTAGAATGGAGAACGACAATTTACCAAGGGATAGAAAAGATGATTACTCCATATATGAGTTATATGGATAAGAAGAAAGCAATCGCTATTCAAACTGTGCTTAATATCACTTTTATATATACCACTTTATTGAGGCATATTTTACATATCATATAATTTGCTCATTCCAAGTGTACAATTCAATGATTTTTTTTTAGTAAATTTCCCAATTTGTGGAACTACCACAATTTAGAATTTTAAGAACATTCCCCCTCATCCCAATAAAGTCCTTCATGTTCATTTACTGTTAATCCTGTTCCCCTCAACCTCCACCCTAGGCAACCAATAATCTTCTTTCTGTCTCTATAGATTTTTCTTTGCTGGACATTTTGTATAAATAAAACCATACAATATGTGATCTCTTGTGTTTGCCTTCTTCACTTAGCATAATGGTTTTGAGGTTTATCCATATATTACAGCATGTATCTGTAATTCATTCTTTTTTATTCCTAAATAATGTTCCATTGTGTGGATATACCACATTTGTCTATCCATTCACCAGTTGCTGGACATTTAGGTTGTTTCCAATTTTTGGCTCTTTTGAATAATACCACCAAGACCATTTGTGTGTTTTGGTAAGTTTTACAAAGAAATAAACACTTTAATTCTCAATATTTCTAATGCTTTAAATTACAGTTTACTGAACACATATATGTTTCATTAATTTCTGCATGCATTTATAATTAATAGTAGGAGATTTTAGAATATTTTGATAAAAATGTTATAGATCGTGGAACATTTGTAAATTTTCCCATTTAGCTTGAATGGCCATGTTTATGGTCCCACACTACCATGTAAAGTGAGATCTGTCCGTACACACTCACAGAAGATTAATAGGGTCACTCAAAAATACACTAGTTGCCTAGGATGATGAGTTTATAGATCACTTTTCTAATCTTCTCAATATTTTATTCTTTTTAAAATTAAAAATTAAAATGTAAAAATTATGTGGGGAAAATTCCTATGATTTCATTATATCTGAATACAGGGATATAACTCATAGTACTTTTATTCATAGCAGCATAATTGAAATCACGTTTTGTCTTTAAAAAAAATGAAGGCAGGATAAAAGAGAGAGAGAGGGAGAGGCTGACTGACTGACTTCTGATCAGTGCACAAGAATTAGGACAGAAGAAGGAAGGAAGGTGGATGTTAGAGAAACAATAAGAATGCCATGAGAATGTCCTATAGTATAACGAAGCTGTGTGTGAAGTAAAGGGTCTGAGGAGGTGGTGCACCTGAAGCAGTGATACTAAGTCCTCACCCTTAGAACCTATACTGGTTTCTGAACTGATGGAACATTCTACTTCCTTTCCAAAGGCAAGGTCAGACTAAAGAAACCTGAATGACAATTGTAACCTGTTGCTGTTACTATAATTTGATCAAATCCAAAAATGCAAATACATTTATATGCCTGATAACATTCAAGGCATCCTCAATATGTCTATGTCTCCAAAGAACCTTCTAGATTCATGCTGAGATGGTATTGAATAATTTCCTTTGCAGAGACAATAGTATTAGCCTAGGCTCTGCAAGTGACAATACGATGTACACTGTGTGTTTGTCATTAGGAGCATGCAACGTGTGTTACATCTGCATGACAGGACAGGAACATTACAATATGGGCTAGGGGTACCCTGGCTGGTCCCAAAGTAGTAATATGTTTTAAGGAACAAAAAACTTAGTTCTTTTAAAATTATGTATGTGTTACTTGACATAACTCTATCAACATCTGTAATAATAATAGTGCTTATGAAAATACTTAAACAATTTTTAAATTTAATTTAACATTATTCATATTTATATAATATAATTGAGGTGCCATAATAAAATTGGAGACTTTTTTAATCATTTGTTTTACTACAACCTACACTGGCTGTGGAGGTAGTTAAAGGTACAAAATTATTGTCCCTTATAATATTTGTTGAAATATGGCTATGGTCTAAAATTCAAGTTTTACTTGAAATGAGCCTTGATAGTCCAAATAAAAAACACAGGGTAAAGTTGAGTATAAATTGTTCTTTTATATTTTAAAATATGGTTAAATGATCAAAGTTGCTATAGCAACTTTCAACTTTCTAAACCTTTGGAAGACTAATAACAATTTATTATTTTAGGATTCATATGGGAATTTTAGTATTAGTCACCAAAGAGAATTGGTGTTCATGGTGATGAAAACCTACTCCCTGGATGTGGAGAGGTGTGAAATTTGTATAATTCTAGACATGTTTGTCCTAATTGCAAAAATCCCAGAAGAATGTATTTTCTCACGTCTCGGCAGGGTGTTTCTTAAACCTATTACTTTATGAAGTTAAATATTGGCATATGAAAATCTCAGCAGTTCAGTTATTACCTAAATTGTGTTATAATTTGAATTTTGTTCATTTTAAATTGAGTGAACATTAACAGCGTAAAAGAGGTTTGGTATGGAAGGTAAGGAGTGTAAAAAGATAAGGGACTCGCAGGAAATGGAGACCTTGTAAATGGTTTAGTGGTTTAGTCTTCTTGTATAACAGTGAATTGTAAACTGCAAATGATACTTAACTATTTTTTCAAATTAGTTCTCCATAAAATTAGGTGTGAAAGCCCACCTCCTTGACTCTTGTAGGTACCATTTCAGAAACAGCTTAGTTTTAAAACTTCATTTCTCCAAGGCCAAAAAAAAAAACCTAGAAAGTTTAACTTCTGAAAGCAGCCCATAAATGCCAGAAAACATGTTTCAAGTTCTAGAGAACATAATCAACATGTTTGTTTCTATGGGAGACATTATTTCATAAAACCACTTTTCTAGAAACAAGGACCCCACCTACACCTCTCTCTCTACCAACTGGCAGAAAGAGATTCAGGACAACCTGAGGCTTGGAACGTTCTGAGGGGCCAGGCAGGAAAGGAGTAGAAGTGGTCTCTTGTTGCTGCAGTGCCCAAGGCCTGGAAATCATGTGCTGGAATAATTCAGCTACAGCAGAATCTCAGCTGCCAGAACTTCCAAAAATACAGTCGGGGTGAGAATCTTGTACAAGTGACAACTGTTAGTAATGATGTCAATGACAACAGAGGTGGTGCCTTATATCTTTAAAATTTTTCATTTTTCATTTTATCCTCATAACAATTTGAGAGCATTAACTCCATTTAATAAAATAATCATAACTAAACTTTATTGCATGCTATTTTGTCTGCATATATGGCTGCCCACATTTTCTCCCATCCTTGTATGAGCATGACATTCTTCTTATCAAGAGGCCAAGTCTATTTCCCTTTTCCTCAGTGACTTGCATTGACTGATCAAATGCAGCAGAAGTAAAGCTGTGCCAGGTCAGGCTTAGTCCTTATAATGTTTGGATCTTTCTGCTTTTACTCTCTTGGAACCCAGCTGCCATGCTGTTTAGAAGTCCCAGATATCTTGCTAGAGAGAGAGAGATCATGTGAAAAAGCAATGGAGGATAAGACATCACATGAGGGATAGGCAATATGGAAGAGAGGCCATATGGAGAAGAGTCAGGCAAGCCATCTGACTGTCAGTACCAACACCCGAGACATGAGAGAGGGCTTCTGGGACCTTCCAGCTTAGCTCATCCACCAGCTGAGCGCAACTGCATGAGCGAACCCAGATCAGATGACACATGCAGTATAGAAAAACTGCCCAGCCAACCTCAGCATCTTGAAAAGTGTTAAATCGTTGTTGTTTTAAACTATTAAATTTGGGGGTGGTTTGTTACACAGCAATAGAAAACTGATAAGTGTGCTTACACATTTGAAGCTTCCTGTGTTAATGCATTTAATCTACATAGTTCAGTGGGGAGGTAATGCTATTGTTCTCATGGTACAGATGATCAAATGAAGTATACTGAGGCTAAATGATTTTCCCAAAATCACACTGCTAACTAGTGGAGGCTGAGAACAAAGTATGATCTTATGATCATGTGCTGCCTCTTATGTGAGAACACTGAGGCTCAGAGAAGTGAAGTAGCTCACTGCGGGATCACATCTCAAGTTCCTGCATTCCAAAGCAAGTACTATTTTGGGGTGTAACAATGTGGTTCAGCACAGCTGAAGCTTAGAATTCATGGGTAAAATTTTCAGAAGATAAGAGTAAAAGGTAAGTTGAGGCTACATTGTGAAAGGCCCATACATAATATTTTAACCTCTGGTCCAGTCATTCCCAAACCTTAGTCAGTAATGGAATTTTGACCAATCCATGACAAATGACCAAAAAAAAAAAAAAAAGTCAAAAAGTATAATATATTCAGTGCATGACTTATTCAGATTGCCAACTCATTTCTTCCCCCTTGCAAGTGTAAGCAGCTCTTTGCAGGAAAATGTCCTCAGTAGGAAACCCCCTTTTTTGTCAATTTAGCAAAGCTATATTGTAACTTACTTTAAATCAGGTGTCGCCATGCTCTACTCATCTCTAGTCCTAACACACCTATCAAATCTTTTGATCACACAATACTTTGCCTAACCTGTTGCTTCTTTCTGTAGATCAAAGAGGTAGAAATGAAGAATAAGTAATTAACAGATGACCAGATCTCTTCCATAGCTTCCCATTCAGTAATCTTGGGAACAAACTGTGTGAATGAGATAGCATCTAAAGAAAGATCACAAGGAGTGGACAAGCCTCCACGCAGCAGTGGATGGCAATGACCCTGACCCCCTTTCTCAATGATTAACTGAGAATACTTCCCTTTTGCCTTTTAAAAACTTTCATGGTCGAGCAGAATCTTCTTTGGATTTAGTTTTTTGCAGACACTGAGTTCACCATCTCCCCAGATTGCTGGCATTCTGATTAAAAGGAACTTTCCTTTCTACCAACAACTGCCTCTCAGGTATTGATTTTTGAGCGGCAAGCAGCTGGACTTGAGTTCAGTAACACAAGGACTCTCCCTTCATTTGCAATGATGTCCTTCCTAAATTTTAAAAATACATTTATTTTGTAAAATAATGGAGAGAACAGAGAGTTGTAGGGTTTTTTTTAAATTACTACCTGGCAAAATAATATATAATATATATACATATACATGTATGCATGTGTGTGTGTGTAAATAGATATAAATACATATTTTTTCACTGTCTTAAGAAATCTAAAAATCTAGGAGGTTCAACTGCAGACAAGGAACTCTAGAAGCTAACATGATAAAATTTTTTAAGAATCAAGCTAATTAATTATTATATTAAGAATAATTAAATATATGGATATTTGTGTTTAAAATTGTACAGTAATAATAACTCACAATTTAGCTTTCTTTCATTCACTACTCATTCTTTTATGGTCATATCCCTGCTTATTCATGACTATTTGCAGACTGGGAACAAAGAAAGAGAGATTAAAAATATATATATATAAGCATCATTTTTAGCTCTTCTAAGCATCCTTGATTATACCAAGAGTGGTGTTGAGTGCCTATTCTGTTCTGTGAATGTACATAATAATTGCTCAGTTATTGATCAAATGATTGAATGACTTCTTAAGGAGGGAGTTTTGTAGTATCTATACTTTTTAATAATCATCGTTATCCCTGGCCTTGAAAATGATTGGACAGCTTTACCACACACAACAGGAAGAAATAATATTACTGCTCTAAAAATGCCTTAGGAAATCATTCCAAACTGAACTAAACAAAAAGAATGGTAGCAACAAGCTTTTATTTTAGCACTCAGTTTTAATCTATGAAAGTCAATGATGGGCAGTAATTTAGAGAAATTGCTTATAGTGTAAAAGCATGCTTTTTCCATCTTCAAGTCAGTTGAAAAAATATTTTAATACAATTTAGATTTTATTCTACAATAGCTCCCTGTAATTATGCTTCCACTAATTAAGGCTTTTATAGTTTGAGTTTAATTCCACCTTCAACTTATTTTCCATTTTCTTTTATCTGTAAGCTGTCAAAAGTAACAACTCCACTCTCATTTTTCCTTGTATAAAAGTCAGAAACTACTCCCAAGACCTCACCACAATTAAATACAAGACTGGAAAGGCAGATATTATAATGGGAAGCAAATTAGTTTCTGCCTCAGTGACAACAATTACTTGAGATTCTATGAAGATTCTTCAAATAGCAAAACAACCAGGGAGGGCACTTCAGTTTGCTGCATAAACAAATACTACATGCAGATATTCTAATCAAGAACATTGCCAAATGCTACCTTTAGCATTTGGTTTGCATTTCTAATTTAAATTATTCAGTGTGGAGTAATATCTTGGAATTTTAAGGGAGTGCTAGCCATCACATTTGTAAAACTATTTGTATGTAATTAACTATCATTGGTACTGATGACATATCCTTTTATATCCAAATGTGAAGTCTGCTGTTTAGTTTCTACTCCTTAAAAGACAGCAAGTTGGAAAAGGCGAGTAAAATGAAAAAGAAAAAAAAGCATGGGTTTGAGGCTGAGTCATCCGGATTTTTAAAGTACACACTTCAGATGAAGTAATTTTATAGTTTTAAGGTCAATAAAGAAACTACAGAAATGTCTTAGTTATAAACACAATGTATGACACATTTTTTTAAATATGAAATTCAAGGAACTTTACATTATGTTAATGCATTGGTTCCGAAACCAATCTTAAATAATCCTTGATTGATGACCTGGTCCTGGAATCATGAATATGCTTATAGCATTTGTAGATATCACATTAATCACACTTGCTGATAGACTATCTGACATGAACATAACTACATACAAATTTAAACAACTGGAAACACGGTTCATAAAATTTAATAGCATTAAGTGCAAGGTGGTGTTGACATAGAGAAATAAAAACAAGGTAATGAAAGAATGTCTAGAAACAAGTGAAGATGATAAACAAAACAAAGTAACTACCCACCCCCAAAGTTATGATTGCTGCAACTTCACCTCATGGCTACAATGAAAAAGACCAAAATGAACTCAACCTTGAATTATCAACCATGACTGGTTAAGGCATTTGCCATGCACAAGCCTCCTTTAATTCCCATAATACTCTATAATGTAAACTCCATTATTATTTTCCTCATTTTAAAGATTAGGAAATAAAGGCACAGAGAATTTAAGTAAGTTGCTTAATGACACAGAGCTAGTGGAAGGACATAGCATTTGAACCAAAGCAGTCTGCTTCAGAGCCCACACTCTCAAATCACTATATTCTGTAAAATAATATTTCAAAATGAGAAATTAAATGATGTCTTTGATTTTTTAATATCATGCTAGATTACTTGTTAATAAACCTGTTTAACTCTCACCTAACTATCTTGTAGGTTGTAGTTCTGTTTTACTAACAAAACCCCAGGTATTTTATATGCCTATACAGTTAGAGCTTAATCTGCAGAGGAAAAGAAAAAAACTTATGAGGTATGATTTTTGGGTTGGAGGACTGGTAGGAAAGATAACTTCAAAAGCTATCATTTTATTCCCTAGTAGGAAAATAACCAGTTTTTAAATCTAATTTAACAATCTTAGATTGGTATTTCTTTCCTTATTGACCACACAAAACTGTGCTTTTTAAATACTCTTGTAACCAGCTCTCTTATTTATTTATTTATTTTTGGTTTCCTAATTAATTAATGAAATCAGTCTTTGACATGTGGCCCCTATCTATTTTTATATTTAAAAGATTTTTTTTTACAACTTTCTCTTTGCAGATTAGAGAATGGAAAGTTTGAAATAAAGAGACATCAAAGTGTACTAGTAAAAGTGTACAGCTCATTAGAGTTATATGAACCTGCGAACAAGTACAGATACAGGCAAATGTGTAACTCCTCTGAGCCTCAATATCATTGTCTATAAAATGAGGATAATAATTCTTAGCACATAAGAATTATGGAAAAAATTTAAAAAATAACATTCCTGGGGTAACTAAACTGGGCTTGACGCATCATCCTCTCTCAAATTCTTGGCTCCTTTCCTCTCATATTTTTTAAGCTGAGACAGATGAATATTGTAAATGTTCTGCCACCTCACAACAGACTTTTGAACACCACACTCAAACAAGTGGGTGCTATGAGGGGGCAAATGTGAAGCAACTAAAAATAACAGAAAGATAACCAAAATGAACACGAAGGTTAAAATTAAATAATATGAGGAAATATTAAAAGAAATTTTCCTTTTCTTTCTTTTTGAAAACAAGATTTTTTTTTTAAACATCTTTATTGGAGTTTATATCCCCTCCCTCTGGCATCTCCCTCCCTCCCACCCTCCCTATCCCACCCCTCTGGGTGGTCACAAAGCACCCAGCTGATCTCCCTGTGCTATGCAGCTGCTTTCCACTACCTATCTATTTTACATTTGGTAGTATACATAAGTCCATGCCACTCTCTCACTTTGTCCCAGCTTACCCGTCCCCCTCCCCCTCCCCGTGTCCTCAAGTCCATTCTCTACGTCTGCATCTTTATTCCTGTCCTGCCCCTAGGTTCATCAGAACCATTTTTTTTTAGATACCATATATATTTGTTAGCATACGGAATTTGTTTTTCTCTTTCTGACTTACTTCACTCTGTATGCCAGACGCTAGGTCCATAAACCTCACTACAAATAACTCAATTTCATTTCTTTTTATGGCTAATACGCCATTGTATATATGTGCCACATTTTCTTGATCCATTCATCTGTCGATGGACACTTAGGTTGCTTCCATGTCCTGGTTATTGTAAATAGAGCTGCAATGAACATTGCAGTACATGACTCTTTTTGAATTATGGTTTTCTCAGGGTATATGCCCAGTAGTGGGATTGCTGGGTCATATGGTAGTTCTATTTTTAGTTTTTTAAGAAACCTCCATACTGTTCTCCATAGTGGCTGTATCAATTTACATTCCCACCAACAGTGCAAGAGGGTTCCCTTTTCTTTACACCCTCTCCAGCATTTATTGTTTGTAGATTTTTTGATGATGGCCATTCTGACTGGTGTGAGGTGATACTTCATTGTAGCTTTGATTCGCATTTCTCTAATGCTTAGTGATGTGCATACTTCCATGTGTTTGTTGCCAATCTGTATATTTTCTTTGGAGAAATGTCTATTTAGGTCTTCTGCCCATTTCTTAATTGGATTGTTTGTTTTTTTGGTATTGAGCTGGATGAGCTGCTTGTAAATTTTGGAGATTAATCCTTTGTCAGTTCCTTCGCTTGCAAATATTTTCTCCCATTCTGAAGGTTGTCTTTTCATCTCATTTATGGTTTCCTTTGCTGTGCAAAAGCTTTTAAGTTTCATTAGGTCCCATTTGTTTATTTTTGTTTTTATTTCCATTTCTCTAGGAGGTGGGGGAAAAAGGATCTTGCTGTGATTTATGTCAAAGAGTGTTCGGCTTATGTTTCCTCTAAGAGTTTTATAGTGTCTGGCCTTACATTTAGGTCTTTAATCCATTTTGAGTTTATTTTTTGTGTATGGTGTTAGGGAGTGTTTTAATTTCATTCTTTTACATGCAGCTGTCCAGTTTTCCCGGCACCACTTATTGAAGAGGCTGTCTTTTCTCCATTGTATATTCTGGCCTCCTTTATCAAAGATAAGGTGACCATATGTGCATGGGTTTATCTCTGGGCTTTCTATCCTGTTCCATTGATCTATATTTCTGTTTTTGTGCCAGAACTATAGTGTCTATTTTTTTTTTTTAGTTGGTAATTTATATTTTTATTTTTACTTATTTTTTTAATTTTTAAGTTTTTTTATACAGCAGTTTCTTATTAGTCATCAATTTTATACACATCAGTGTATACATGTCAATCCCAATCGCCCAATTCATCACATCATCACCCCCACCTCCCTGGCGCTTTTCCCCCTGGTGTCCATGTTTGTTCTCTACATCTTTGTCTCAACTTCTGCCCTGCAAACATGATCATCTGTACCATTTTTCTAGGTTCCACATATATGCGTTAACATACGATATTTCTTTTTCTCTTTCTGACTTACTTCACTCTGTATGACAGTCTCTAGATCCATCCACGTCTCAACAAATGACCCAATTTCGTTCCTTTTTATGGCTGAGTAATATTCCATTGTATATATGTACCACATCTTCTTTATCCATTCGTCTGTCGATGGGCATTTAGGTTGCTTCCATGACCTGGCTATTGTAAATAGTGCTGCAATGAACATTGGGGTACATGTGTCTTTTTGAATTATGGTTTTCTCTGGGTATATGCCAAGTATTGGGATTGCTGGATCATATGGTAACTTTATTTTTAGTTTTTTAAGGAACCTCCATACTGTTCTCCATAGTGGCTGTATCAAGTTACATTCCCCCAACAGTGCAAGAGGGTTCCCTTTTCTCCACACTCTCTCCAGCATTTGTTCTTTGTAGATTTTCTGATGAAGCCCATTCTAACTGGTGTGAGGTGGTACCTCATTGTAGTTTTGATTTGCATTTCTCTAATAATTAGTGATGTTGAGCAGCTTTTCATGTGCTTCTTGGCCATCTGTATGTCTTCTTTGGAGAAATGTCTATTTAGGTCTTCTGCCCATTTTTGGATTGGGTTGTTTGTTTTTTTAATATTGAGCTGCATGAGATGTTTAGATATTTTGGAGATTAATCCTTTGTCCTATGATTAATTTACAAATATTTTCTCCCATTCTGAGGGTTGTATTTTCGTCTTGTTTATGGTTCCCTTTGCTGTGCAAAAGCTTTTAAGTTTCATTAAGCCCCATTTGTTTATTTTTGTTTTTATTTCCATTACTCTAGGAGGTGGATCAAAAACGATCTTGCTCTGATTTATGTCAAAGAGTGTTCTTCCTATGTTTTCCTCTAAGAGTTTTATAGTGTCTGGTCTTACATTTAGGTCTCTAATCCATTTTGAGTTTATTTTTGTGTATGGTGTTAAGGAGTGTTCTAATTACATTCTTTTACATGTAGCTGTCCAGTTTTCCCAGCACCGCTTATTGAAGAGACTGTCTTTTCTCCACTGTATATTCTTGCCTCCTTTATCAAAAATAAGGTGACCCTATGTGCATGGGTTTGTCTCTGGGCTTTCTGTCCTGTTCCATTGATCTATATTTCTGTTTTTGTTCCAGTACCCTACTGTGTTGATTACTGTAGCTTTGTAGTATAGTCTGAAGTCAGGGAGCCTGATTCCTTCAGCTCCGTGTTTCTTTCTCAAGATTGCTTTGGCTCTTCAGGTTCTTTTGTGTCTCCATACAAATTTTAAGATTTTTTGTTCTAGTTCTGTAAAAAATGCCATTGGTAATTTGATAGGGATTGCATTGAATCTGTAGATTGCTTTGGGTAGTAGAGTCATTTTCACAATATTGATTCTTCCAATCCAAGAACATGGTATATCTCTCCATCTGTTGGTATCATCTTTAATTTCTTTCATCAGTGTCTTGTAGTTTTCTGCATACAGGTCTTTTGTCTCCCTAGGTAGGTTTATTCCTAGGTATTTTATCCTTTTTGTTGCAATGGTAAATGGGAGTGTTTCCTTAATTTCTCTTTCAGATTTTTCATCATTAGTGTATAGGAATGCAAGAGATTTCTGTGCATTAATTTTGTAGCCTGCAACCTTACCAAATTCATTGATTAGCTCTAGTAGTTTTCTGGTGTCATATTTAGGATTCTCTATGTATAGTATCATGTCATCTGCAAACAGTGACAGTTTTACTTCTTCTTTTCCAATTTGTATTCCTTTTATTTCTTTTTCTTCTCTGATTTCCATGGCTAGGACTTCGAAAACTATGTTGAATAATAGTGGTGAGAGTGGACATCCTTGTCTTGTTCCTGATCTTAGAGGAAATGCTTTCAGTTTTTCACCACTGAAAATGATGTTTGCTATGGGTTTGTCGTATATGGCCTTTATTATGTTGAGGTTGGTTCCCTCTATGCCCACTTTCTGGAGAGTTTTTATCATAAATAGGTGTTGAATTTTGACAAAAGCTTTTTCTGCATCTACTGAGATGATCATATGGTTTTTCTTCTTCAATTTGTTAATATGGTGTATCACATTGATTGATTTGCATATATTGAAGAATCCTTGCATCCCTGGGATAAATCCCACTTGATCATAGTGTATGATACTTTTAATGTGTTGTTGGATTCTGTTTGCTAGTATTTTGTTGAGGATTTTTGCATCTATATTCATCAGTGATATTGGTCGGTAATTTTCTTTTTTTGTAGTATCTTTGTCTGGTTTTGGTATCAGGGTGATGGTGGCCTCATAGAATGAGTTTGGGAGTCTTCCTTCCTCTGCAATTTTTTGGAAGAGTTTGAGAAGGATGGGTGTTAGCTCTTCTCTAAATGTTTGATAGAATTCACCTGTGAAGCCATCTGGTCCTGGACTTTTGTTTGTTGGAAGATTTTTAATCACAGTTTCCATTTCATTACTTGTGATTGGTCTGTTCATATTTTCTATTTCTTTCTGGATCAGTCTTGGAAGGTTCTACCTTTCTAAGAATTTGTCCATTTTTTCCAGGATGTCCATTTTATTGGCATACAGTTGCTTGTAGTAGTCTCTCAGGATGCTTGGTATTTCTGCGGTGTCTGTTATAACTTCTCCTTTTTCATTTCTAATTTTATTGATCTGAGTCCTCTCCCTCTTTTTCTTGATGAGTCTGGCTAATGGTTTATCAATTTTCTTTATCTTCTCAAAGAACCAGCTTTTGGTTTTATTGATCTTTACTATTGTTTTCTTTGTTTCTATTTAATTTACTTCTGCTCTGATCTTTATGATTTCTTTCCTTCTGCTAACTTTGGGTTTTGTTTATTCTTCTTTCTCTAGGATTCTTGGTGGCAGCAGCCACAATGTTAGAAGTTCATGCCCATCTCTGGGGTCCGAGCCGATAGCCACGGCTTGCGCTCATCTCTGGAGCTTGCTTAGGCAGTGCTCTGCCTTTTGCGGGCACACTGGGAAAGAATCCCCTTGCCTTGCACACCCCAAAACAAAGGTCTCTTGCCTCTCCGGCAGGTCCAGTCTTTTTCCTGGACTCCCTCCCGGCTAGCTGTGGCACACTAGCCCCCTTCAGGCTGTGTTCACGCAGCCAACCCCAGTCCTCTCCCTGGGATCTGAACACTGAAGCCTTGGCCTCAGCTCCCAGCCCCGACCCACCCCCGGCAGGTGAGCAGACAAGCCTCGCAAGCTGGTGAGTGCTGGTCAGCACCAATCCTCTGTGCAGGAATCCCTCTGCTTTGCCCTCTGCACCCCTGTTGCTGCGCTCTCCTCCATGGCTCCAGAGCTTCCCCCCCTACAACCCGTCTCCACCAGTGAAGGGGTTTCCTAGTGTGTGGAAACTTTTCCTCCTTCACAGCTCCCTCCCCGAGGTGCAGGTCCCATCCCTATTCTTTTGTCTCTGGTTTTTCTTTTTTCTTTTGTCTCTGGTTTTTCTTTTTTCTTTTGCCCTAACCAGGTATGTGGGGAGTTTCTTGCCTTTTGGGAAGTCTGAGGTCTTCTGTCAGCATTCAGTAGGTGTTCTGTAGGAGTTGTTCCACATGTAGATGTATTTTTGATGTATTTGTGGGGAGGAAGGTGATCTCCTCGTCTTACTCCTCTGCCATCTTGGAGGCCCCTCCCCCAAGATTCTGTTTTTAAGCATATGAATACACTTTATACCAAGGAAGTGTAACTATTGTGTATTCTACATTTTAGGAAGTGCTTGAATGAATGAGTTCATGTTACAGAATTGTCTTCCAAAGTGCTCCCTAAAGGATTGGCTTCAATCCACTGTGTATCTGTTTTAGATTTTGATGAAAGCAACTGTTTTCTTCCTACTGAAAATATAAATGGTGCCCATGAACCCTGGTTTAAGAACCCCTATTTTAAAGGAACTGTGAAAAATGAGACAATAATCATGGCTAAAAGTCAGAAATGCTTTAGATGTCACCTATTTTATAGTTAAAATTAATATGATATTGGCATTTGACATTTTACTTTAAAGTATATCCATTTCTTTATTATATATCTACTTATTGTAGATTTTTTCAATAAAAATTATGAAAGATTTGCAATGGACCAATGAAAACTCGGTCCAGCAAACCCTTCAGTGTTATCAGATTCTATGGGGATGCTGTGCATTTCATTGTTTTTGAGCTATTTCACAACTCTGTAAGTTTTAGATAAGTGATAGCAATGAAGACAGTATTTTTCCATAGAGACCCAAATTGTATTCAGTGGAATCTGCTTATTGTCTCTTGAATATTGACAACTTTTACATCTATTTGTAAATTAATTTAAGCACTTTTTAATCCATCATTAGATGGTATTTTGAATTCTTCTTTGATCAGTAACATCTTACTGATTCCCCCTTTAATTAATGAGTTGCACAAAATATGTGGCACATATTCCTTTTATATGTATGAGAATCACAGTTTTACTCTGTTTAGAAAATCAGCCTTTACCTGTCAATCGATCTATCTCCATAAATATTTATGAGTTTGTGTATTTATAAAAATCTCCCCAAATCTTTGGGCAAAATCCTGTTCTATGAAGATGGGCCGCATATACCATGTCACTTCACACATCACTGCTGCATATCTGGTTGTATTCATAACTCCACTGAGAAGTAGAAATCTATGTTAAACAGGAACTATCCAGGCTACATGTAAGAACTCTGCAACAATCAGAGTAATACAATAAAGCATCACAATAAAAGAAAAAGGAGATTCTCCTTGTGTAGGTGAAGTATGAAAAGGGACAAGCAAAGAGATGGTTTGCTTGGTTAGTAGCCCAAGGACAGAGCACTTTTATAACAACTTACATCTAACAACTAAAGAACAATTCATCATTTTCAATATTAGGTTTTACTTAAACAGTACAGACTATAATTCTAAGTTTAACCACAATAATCAGGATACTTTGTATTTAGATCAAGATCTTTTATTTAAAAACCCTAAATATATTGAACAGCTCTAGAAATCACAATCGTCATTTTTATACTCTGTGAGCAGACACTGGATGAGAGTAGAATTCTCACTTGTGAGAGTTTTGGCAAAAACTTAGAAAAGATAACCAAAGCTTAAATAGTTCCATTTGTTTTGAGGTGACATGGACCAAGGATGGCAAATGAAATTCACTGGATGGTGACAATGTTCAATTTTTGACTGATCCCTCTGGGTACTCTGGTCCTCCAAGAGTTATATTAGTGGAACAGGGCCTTCTTAAGTCCTGCAGAGGCTCAAGATTCTCATGCTTCTGGGGAACTTCGTCCTTTTTATACCAAACCTATTAAAATTTATCTGTATATGAGTGGAGCTGGGTCACAGTTGTCTTTCCAATATGTTACTTTCATAAACATTTAATTAGATATGTACACATTTTGATTTTTTTGTTTTTTTTTTAAGCTAATTTATTTTTTTTTAATCTCAGGACTTTTCATGGGCCTTAAAGAGCTAATAGATCCTAAACCACATTCCTAGAATAACTAATTCTTAAAACACCCTATTATGGATTTTGAAATCCATGTAAGACTTACAGTCCTATTTTTATGCTCTCTTAGGAATGGCAACCTTCACTGAGTAAAAACAGAGTAAAACCTCATACCTTTGGCAGGTAGGAACTGCAGGGGAACGTGGAGCTGATTGTTTTTGTCTCTCCAGCAGCCTTTCCAGTACTCCTGCCTCAAGCAACTTATTCCAAGTCATAGAAGTGGGCGGGGGACCCAGGACCAGACAATCTTTTACCCCTTGGGGTCAGTAACTGCACCTGTTAGAGGATGGGGTCCTTGCTAGATTGAAAGGCCAGTGCAAGCAGGAGAGAATATGGTCAACATATCAAGAGAAGCAAAGAGGGGCAGAGTTGACAGGGATGAACCAAGAGAGTCT
Organism: Eubalaena glacialis; assembly: GCF_028564815.1. Lineage (NCBI taxonomy): Eukaryota > Metazoa > Chordata > Mammalia > Artiodactyla > Balaenidae > Eubalaena > Eubalaena glacialis. The sequence continues at coordinate 174,949,177 of NC_083716.1, read as the reverse complement.
TGCTGTCAAGTCTGTGGTTGCAGTTCCCACAGCATTTCCATTTCCGGGAGCTACCTCAGACACCAGGAGCATTTGAGTCACTCTAGATTGGGGAGTCAGTACATGATCTCTGCAGCCAAGCTGCATGTGATCAAATCCCAGCTCTGCTGCTTTTTGTCTCTTGTGTCCCATTCACATTACCTAATGTCTCTATGGCTTGAATGCTTCAAAACTAAAAGGGGGATGATGATGATAATACTAATAACACCTAGGTCATAGGGATATTTGTAAAGATAAAATGAGCTAAAGCATATAAAGCACTTAGAACTATACCTAGCATATATTGAATGATATGTGTTAATTATTGTTTTTGATCAGAGTTACATGAACGAATATACTGTTTTTCTTAAGGTAGTTTGAATTAGGCTCCTGTAACAGGCAATTAATATAGCTATGATTATTAAAGGCAACTCTTGGATCCTCTTCTCATATGTCATGGATATTAACTCCCACTATCTCTCCTGGAAGCTATCTGTTTCTGAGAAGGAATACAATGTAGCGATTATCCCAGATTTCAGAATGGCTATGGTGCTGGCAGCTCTTATCAGTGGCCCAGGCATGAAATAGTCTTTTTTAACATTCCCAGATGACCTCATATTGACTTCTCCCATGTAACTTATAAATAGGAGGTAAAATTATTTGTTTTGGAGATCTGACCAAATATACAAAAAATCATCATTGGTCTTTATTTTTTAAAGGAAATATGAATGAACTAATGACAGTTTTAAAACACACATATACTTTAAATAAAATAATCATTAGTAGTATTAATTAATTTGAACTAAAAGAGAAAAAAAAAAACACATCAAAACCAATAAACTGGAAGATACCAGTAAAGAAAAATTAAGGATTAAAATGTGGTTTAAAAAAATCAGTAAGTTTCATGCCAACTTTAATTGTACCGATTATTCATTTTTTGGTTGGAAAAAAATTCAGAGGGTCAAAGAGAAAAGGCTGCCATCATACATATTTCACTTCTCATTATTTGCCATTTTACCCAATTATATGCATCAGGACATTTTGGGTGTGTGGATTCCTGCTGAGGAGTATTTCTGAACTAGAAATAATTGAACTGGACATGAAATCAAACCCACTATGGAACAAGAGTCTGTACTCTAGAGGAAAATCATCTTGATAGAAAAGTCCAGGCTAAAGATCACATCAATGACCCAGCTTATCTCTTGGAGTAGCAGCTGGAGAACAGGTGAAAAAGAAGAGACTCAAATTAAAGACTTTACAAATTCTAATTTAGGTTGCAAACACACAAATACAGGACATTCACCATTCTGATTGGCCTAATGAGGCCCAGTCATATGCCTGCCACTAGCCGGTCACTGTGATATGGGACAACCATGCTCATTTTTAGCCATACTGAATCACATGCCCCACTTCAGAAGGTATCCACCCTCATGTGAACTGAAATAGAAGGGTGTCGTTTGCTATAAGAAGTCAAGTGAGCTGTCTGTAACACCTGGAGCCGGCGGGCCGCCTAGGCCCCCAGAGACCCCGGCATGGTGCGCACGGGCGCCGCAGGGTCGCATCTCCCCGCGTCCGGCTTGGACATCTTAGGTGACCCGAGGAAGATGAACAAGCGCCAGCTCTATTACCAGGTCTTAAACTTCGCCATGACTGTGTCATGACTGCTCATGATCTGGAAAGGCCTGATTGTCCTCACTGGCAGAGAGAGTCCCATCATGGTGGTGCTGAGCGGCATGGAGCCAGCCTTCCACAGGGGTGACCTTCTGTTCCTGACAAATTTCCGGGAAGGCCCGGTTAGAGCTGGTGAAATCATTGTTTTTAAAGTAGAAGGACAAGACATTCCAAAAGTTCACAGAGTAATCAAAGTTCATAAAAAAGATAATGGAGACATCAAATTTCTGACTAAAGGAGGTAATAATGAAGTTGACAATAGAGGCTTGTACAAAGAAGGCCAGAACTGGCTGGAAAAGAAGGATGTGGTGGGGGAGCCAGAGGGTTTTTACCATATGTTGGTATGTTCACCATTATAATGAACAACTCCCAAAATTCAAGTATGCTCTTTTGGCTGTAATGGGTGCATATGTGTTACTAAAACGTGAATCCTAAAATGAAAGGCAGTTCCTGGGACCAGACTGAAATAAATTCTGTTGAGAAGGAGAAAAGCTAATATATTTGAAATGTTCCACTTTCTGTATAAAAGGAAACAATGTGGAGACGTTTTTGTCTTGTTCAAACAAATGATTCATCAGTGAAAAAAAAAAAGGTCAAGTGTACATCACGACAAATAGTTACATAATGACCAAAACCTCCACAGGTCCACTATTACAAAGAATCAGTACTTTGTCTGATCCTATGAAGGCAGTAGTATTTCCAAATAGCTTTAAAGTGGAGACCAAAAGAATCCTCTGATCAGGCAAGGACAGAGTAAAGGGAGAGCAGAGTTACTTCATGACAGTCTCCAAAAATTGTTTCACCTTTGAATGGTTCGGCTAGCTTTTAAATTTTTACGTATTGAGTTACTATATTTAAAATTCAAAATGGGGGCTTCCCTGGTGGCGCAGTGGTTGAGAATCTGCCTGCCAATGCAGGGGACACAGGTTCATGCCCTGGTCTGGGAAGATCCCACATGCCGCGGAGCAGCTGGGCCCGTGAGCCACAATTGCTGAGCCTGCGCGTCTGGAGCCTGTGCTCCGCAACAAGAGAGGCCGCGATAGTGAGAGGCCCGCGCACCGCGATGAAGAGTGGCCCCCGCTTGCCACAACTAGAGAAAGCCCTCGCACAGAAACGAAGACCCAACACAGCCATAAATAAATAAATAAATAAATAAATAAAAATAAATTAATAAATAAAAATTTAAAAAAAAAGTAAAATTAAAAATGAATTATGTATCATATGAATAATCTTTCTTTTACTTTTTAAAAAATAAATTAGGAGAAAAGTGATACAAACATATCTAAATTATGTTATCAGTCTTATGGTGAAGATCTGCAGTTGGTATGTTTTTGATATTTTTCTCCTGTGAACCTGAAGAGAAAATGTTTTTATTCTAAATAACAAAGGAAACAATGTTTCCTGTAGAAATATCTCAATTAAAAACATTTAATTATTCCATCTGATAGCCATTTGTATATAATGGTATTGAATTCAAATTTAATAAAACCATGTTTTAATTTTATTCATCTTTCTTAGATATTATTCCTGATGATTCATGTATATTTTGATGTTTTCATTACTAGCACAAGAGATGCCATTTGAGAATTTCAATTTAATTGGTAATATTTTGATGTTGTTAACTATTTTTAACACTTATGTCAGCAATCTGGTTGATGCTGTGGAGCTTAATATTCAAAACAGTCCCTCTTCAAGACATTTATTTTGCATTTTAAAAATACCTGACACTGAATATCTTTTCTAATACAAGTGAAATACAGAATTTTTCAATGAAAAGATCATATTTTGAAAGTAATGATTTTAACATTTCCTGTCTCCTCTTAGGAACTATTTATCAGTACCAGTTTATAAAATATGCATAATCACAATGCTCTTTAAATAATACATAGAATTTGATGCTTGTGGCGAGATTGTACAATATTTTTATGGAAAGAGCATAATGAACAATCTCGAACTTGGCAGCTTATTTGAGTTCTGGCTCTATCACTTACTAGCTGTGTGTCCTTGGACTGACTATAGTTGCAAAGGACCTTTTGCTTATATATGAGATGGAAAGAATGATATTATTAGGCAATGCATTTATGTGACTTTTGAAGTTTTTCATAAATATAAAGTGAGACAGTATCTGTAAAAGCATGCTATATATTTTTAAGGGCTACACAAATTAAAGACAATATTGTTTCAGGGGTCTTTGCATGACCTCTAAAGCTATGTTTGTCCTAGGACTGAAAAATGCCCAAGAGGATTAGGGGTTTTTTAAAGCCTGAACTGAGTCAGGGGACTTTCTTGTCGAAGAGTAGTAATATGAAGAGGGATTTGACTCTGCATGGCTATGGGGCCTTCTGGCAGCTTTGGAAGCTTTGCTAGGGCACGGGTGCTTGTGACAGTTTTATAGCAGCACAGATACAGCAAGCTGAGGACCT